>NC_041396.2:129600073-129610073 GCF_900747795.2 Erpetoichthys calabaricus | reverse complement strand
CTTTAACACACTACTTCTCCGCTGCGAAGCGCGGGTATTTTGCTAGTATATATATATATATACATACATATACACACATACATGCAGTTTCAATAACATAGAAATCAATATAAACAACATTAACATAATTATCATATGAGAATATGAAGTAATATATAAGAAGCACATTTCATATAAATATAAATTATTAAACAGTAAAATCTTCTTCTATAATTTGCTACCCGTGGCTATTCGTTACATTAAGTTACATCAAGTACTACTGCAGTGCCTTCGGGGTATACCTCATTTTTTGTTTGCCCATTTACATGCTTAAATGTATACATTTTTTGGTGCACCTACCCGAGAACACGCGACATATAACCGAGCGTGGGGAGAAGCATGGATTTTAAACACGCATTGACTTCATCTGCTGGTCTCCCTCGTGAAATAACTGGTAATGTTTGACTAAAATCTACAGCGAGTAAAACGACATTACCTCCTATTTTTTTTTTTACGTTCTCTGAGATCTTGCTTTTTTTCGGTTCAAGGCTTCATAAGCTCTTTTATGTTCTATGGTGTACTTATCCCAAACCATCATCTGTGAATGTTGCAAGACTTTCGCCTTGTATGTAGATCGGGGTAATTACATTCATTGCATTCCTAGTCTGAATCACAATCTGATTGTATGGGTGGTTACCTGGCACTGTAGGGTTGCCACCCATCCTTTAAAATAAGGAATCGTCCCGTATTTGAGAATGAAATTGTGCGGTCCCGTTTTGAATCAATACGGGACGGGATTTGTCCCGTATTTTTTTTATCATTTTTTTTAAAGCAGCGTCTCATGCAAATCATTCCCACACGCATTTTATGAAGATGCCTCCTTTCCTACTTTTGATTGGGTAATACTTGATGTCATCGTTAGTTTGATTGGTCTTTTTAACTGTCCAGTGAGGAGGGCGGGTCTTTTAAGTAGAGTCTGCAAACTGTTGGCACTGGGATGTGGCAACCCGCTGCAGTATGCGTCCCTTATTTTTTTGTATTAAAAATAGTAACCCTACCTGGCAGGTAACACTTATGTTTGGTCCATGAAGTCGTTTAAAATCCGCCACGTGCCCTCTTTTAATTGTGAGAAGCAGATATATATAGCCAAATTCTCGCACTTCATTGCGGCGAAGTACTGCTTTTAATTTTTTAAGATGAAAATAAAACTTTTTTAAACGGATCGAAAATATACCAATAACAATTTGTTAAGGATCTGTTTTTTTGGTGAACCTCGCTTTTCACAGCTGTTGCGCTACGGCGTGTGTTTCGTTTATTTGACAGTATGTAGATCATGGTAATTACATTCATGGCATTCGTTTTCTGAATCACAATCTGACTGTATGGATGGTTACCTGCCAGGTTACGCTTGTGGTTGGTCAGGAAGTCGCCTTACATCCGCCACGTGCCCTTTTTCTGTTCCCAGAAGCTGATCATAGAATGGTTGTAATAGTTTACTTTCAAATAATGCAAAGAGTATGCGACACGTGTTTCTCCCTAATTCTGGGCTCATCAGGCATACACACTCACTGCATCCCCTCTCGGGAATCGAATCTCTATCGTCAGCGGCAGAGTTGAAGCCCCTAACGTTGCAGTCAGCAAGTCGGCTAACATCCGCCATGTGCCGTCTTTCAGTTGCAAGAAGCAGATCATAGAATGGTTGAAACTGTTGCCCCTAACGTTGCGCTACGGCGTGTGGTTTGTTTATACCTCGTGTCTTCTCATTAAACTTTTATCTCGCGAATATGTTATTGCAATCCGCAGCGGGAGCGTTTCTATAAACTTAATTTAAACTTACGGTTTTACACCGTGCTTTGTTTCCCTTATGAACATGCTTGTATGCTTCATTCGCTCCCTTCTCAATTGTTTAATGAATTTTTTGTTCTTCGCTGTTTGCGGCTCCTCCTTCATTTGTCCCTACTGCGTTCACAGTCTTTTCCACGTGATTACGTGGGAGGCGTGATGACGTGACACTCAACTCCTCCTCCCACAGCCATTGAGCTGCCGTCCATTACAGTATATTGTGAAAAAAAGAGGTTCCAGTTATGACCATTACGTGTTGAATTTCGAAATGAAAACCTGCCTAACTTTTGTAAGTAAGCTGTAAGGAATCAGCCTGCCAAATTTCAGCCTTCCACCTACACGGGAAGTTGCAGAATTAGTGATGAGTCAGTCAGTCAGTCAGTCAGTCAATCAGTCAGTCAGTCAGTCAGTCAGTCAGTCAGTCAGTGAGTCAGTGAGGGCTTTGCCTTTTATTAATTAGTATAGATTATTCCCATTTTGCCATTATATGAATGGTGGTCTTATCATTGTTTCTGCAACCAAAAAAGGACATTACAGGGAAGTGGTCATGTGGTTTCAATGGCCATTTTTCCACACTATGAAAATATGCTTGTGCTTTGGGACAGACCTTTTGATTATTTTAGAAAAAGCACATCGTCTTTTGATTGTGTATTGAACTTAACTTTTTCATTTTATTTCAGTTTTGTTTATTTTATGTCTTGTATTTTATATTTTTGTTTCTCAGCACTCTGTTGGATTGTAACCATTGGGGGGGTAGATAAAGTAGGAGAGACCTCATGTAGAAAAGTAAGCAAGCTTTTGTGAGGCAAGTTTTTGGTCTGCGATCTGGAAAATATGCTGTTTCTTTGCTTGTCTGCTTCTCACTGGTATTTTTTTTACTTCAGCATCACATTTGTGCCTCATAATATATTTATGTGTACATTCCATTTGGCTGTGACCCTATATCACCTGTCATAAACAATGGCATACATTTCTTCTCCAAATCAAAAAAGTATTTTCCTAAAAAAATTATTCTAGCTTTTCATATTCAATCCAGAGTACACTTTAATTGTTCTGATTCTATAGTCCCCTTTCCAGTAATTTAAACTGTATAAAAGATCACTCAAATTTATAAGTCCAAAAGCTCACACCATTTTATCTAGCGTTTCAGACATGCCTAGCTAGATGTTACCCACTTTATCCCTGAAAATGAAAATGTCACCACAGCTTCCTTGGACAGCTTTGTACTGTACCTATATTGTTAGAAAGCCTGGATGGAGAGTGGGTGATTGGCTAGTTAAATATTTATTCACGCAAGTATGAAGGATCACAGTGATTTGTTCTGTACAAGGTATTCACAGTACAGAAGTTTTAGTTTTCCCCTCCCTTATTATAACACACGCACATTGCTATTAAACATACATTGGTAACTATCTTCTTTGGTGCATTTCTCTTACTAATTGATAGCATTATTTATGGTCTTTTCACACTCTGGACCACATAATTATTTAAACGGCACAAAATAAAAAGTAAAAGAAGAGGGTGTTCACAACATCCTCATAGAATTTTTATATTATCACCACAGTGGTAGTCAATGTTGTTGGTTTAGACTGATCACAGGATGCCCTGTGGTGGGTTGGCACCCTGCCCAGGATTGTTTCTGCCTTGTGCCCTATGTTGGCTGGGAATTGGCTCCAGCAGACCCCCGTGACCCTGTGTTCGGATTCAGGGGGTTGGAAAATGGATGGATGGATGGATGATCACAGGATAACTAGTGTTCTACTGAAAAACAGTTTTAATGGAAACAGGCCATTCAGCCAAACAAAGCTCACCTATCATATTCACCGAATTTCTCCAAATATTTAGTCAAATTAACTTTGGGCTGAATTTTGCAGGTCCCTAAAGTACAACTCTCTAACATTGTACTCAGTAATTTAGTCAATGTTCCAATTGTTGTCTGTGTGAAGAAAATTTTTCTAACATTTGTGCACAATTTTCCAATTGATTGCAAGCACAATAAAAACTCTGAGATCCAACAAAAACTCTGTGAACTCCAAAAAACTCTTAAGATTAGTTTTGAAAACCGCTGTAATTTTAGCATATTTTGCCCTTCCGCAACTCCCAACTGAGAAAATAAAACCTATTATTGGCCCCGGATTAATGTTCTCCCCGTGTCTGCGTGGGTTTCCTCCGGGCGCTCCGGTTTTCCTCCCACAGTCCAAAGACATGCGGGTTAGGTGGATTGGAGATTCTAAATTGGCCCTAGTGTGTGCTTGGTGGTGTGGGTGTGTGTTGTGTGTGTCCTGCGGTGGGTTGGCACCCTGCCCAGGATTGGTTCCTGCCTTGT
The DNA here is from genome assembly GCF_900747795.2 of Erpetoichthys calabaricus. Taxonomy (NCBI): domain Eukaryota; kingdom Metazoa; phylum Chordata; class Cladistia; order Polypteriformes; family Polypteridae; genus Erpetoichthys; species Erpetoichthys calabaricus. The sequence continues at coordinate 129,605,926 of NC_041396.2, read as the reverse complement.
GCCCTGTGTTGGCTGGGATTGGCTCCAGCAGACCCCCGTGACCCTGTGTTCGGTATTCAGCGGGTTTGGAAAATGGATGATGGATGGATAAAAGACCTTGATCTCAGCATTGGTGGCATCTCTCACTGTTGATCACAATGAAACCTAGGACCTACTAGCTTACAGATACTAGCTGTCTTCCTCTCAAAGATGTTGCTGATAGATATATTATATATATTATATATAAATATATATATATATATGTATAGTGTGTGTGTTGTGTGTGTGTGTGTACTAGGGGCTTACCCCCTGCTTGCTTCGCTTGCCAACCTCCCTTGCCTGCACTGCCTCTCTGTCACTCGTGTTGCGAAGAGGGGGGCTAAATGCACCCCAATGACATGTGGTCACTTCTCCAAAACCGCTTCTTAAACAGTGATACAATGGGAAACAAATACAGTTTTTTTTTACCTCCTCTTTGCTCGATCAGCTGCGGGATTGCTGCTGCTGAGCTGCTTGATGAACATCTCATGCGATGCTTCAAACATTTAAAAGCCTGTACAGCAGCTGTCTTTGTCACTTACTCTTTGTCTTTTATTTCCAGCCTGGGCGTGGTTAAAACTGTTGCCGCAAAATCTCGTTTTGCGGGATGTGAGTTCTTGATATTTTAGTTTATAATTTAAAAACGGAATAAGAATCTTAAAATCTAACAACATCACATTAAATTTCGATAAATTCTGAAGAGAATGATACCAAACATATATATGATATGAAGACCATGGAGCGGCTGCTGCTTCATCACCTGTGGCCACAGGTACGCCACGCCCTCAACCCTCTGCAGTTCGCATACCAGGAGAAGGTGGGAGCAGAGAATGCCATCATCTATATGCTACACCGATCACTCTCCCACTTGGACAGAGGCAGTGGTGCTTTAAGAATTATGTTTCTAGACTTCTCTAGCGCCTTCAACACCATCCAACCTCTGCTACTTAGGGACAAGCTGACAGAGATGGGAGTAGATTCATACCTAGTGGCATGGATTGTAGACTATCTTAAAGACAGACCTCAGTATGCATGTCTCGGGAACTGCAGGTCTGACATTGTGGTCAGCAACACAGGAGCGCCGCAGGGGACTGTAGTTTCTCCAGTCCTGTTCAGCCTATATACATCGGACTTCCAATACAACTCGGGAGTCCTGCCACATGCAAAAGTTCGCTGACGACACTGCTATCGTGGGCTGCATCAGGAGTGGGCAGGAGGGAGGAGTATAGGAACCTCATTAAGGACTTTGTTAAATGGTGCGACTCAAACCACCTACACCTGAACACCAACAAAGCCAAGGAGCTGATGGTGGATATTAGGAGGCCCAGGCCCCTCCTGGACCCCGTGATCATCAGAGGTGACTGTGTGCAGAGGGTACAGACCTATAAATACCTGGGAGTGCAGCTGGATGATAAATTAGACTGGACTGCCAATACTGATGCTCTGTGTAAGAAAGGACAGAGCCGGCTATACTTCCTTAGAAGACTGGCGTCCTTCAACATCTGCAATAAGATGCTGCAGATGTTCTATCAGACAGTTGTGGCGAGTGCCCTCTTCTATGCAGTGGTGTGCTGGGGAGGCAGCATAAAGAAGAAGGACGCCTCACGCCTGGACAAACTGGTGAGGAAGGCAGGCTCTATTGTAGGCATGGAGCTGGACAGTTTGACATCCGTGGCAGAGCGATGGGCGCTCAGCAGGCTCCTATCAATTATGGAGAATCCACTGCATCCACTAAACAGTGTCATCTCCAGACAGAGGAGCAGCTTCAGCGACAGACTTCTGTCACTGTCCTGCTCCACTGACAGACTGAGGGAGATCGTTCCTCCCCCAAACTATGCAATTCCACCCAGGGGGGTAAAACGTTAACATTATTCAAAGTTATTGTCTGTTTTTACCTACATTTTTATTACACTTTAATTTATTATTGTTTTTTTTTTTGTATCAGTATGCTGCTGCTGGAGTATGTGAATTTCCCCTTCGGATTAATAAAGTATCAATCTATCTATCTAGTATGTAGGTTTTAAAATAAGCCAGATTTAAAGCATGACAAGAAACGTGACATAAAATCGTTGCACAAAATCTTTTCACTTTTAGACTTAGAATTATATATATATATATATATATAATATATATATATAGTATATATATAATGTATATTGTGACAGATAGGGGGCACTGTTGTCCCCTTGAACCCTCAGACAACACGTCAGACACCAGATAAAAGTCCAAGAAATAAATTTAATATTATAATAATGTGCACAAAGCACCTACACTCCACAATACTCAATAATTCAATACAATAATAATCACAATAAACTAATCCTCCACTCCCAGCAGCTCAGTCACCCTTCCTCCCAACTTAGCTCAGTCTGCTAGGGTTTCCCATAGTCCTTTTATAGTCGCTGACCGGGAAATACCTCTGTCCCGCAGTCCACGTGACTTCCTAGCACTTCTGGGTCAGATCAAAACTGTTCTTTTTTCTTCAGCCCGGAAGTACATCATTTCTTCCGTTCCAGTGACTGGGAAGTACTTCCGGGCTATAGGGAAAGTACCACTCCCTGTTCTTCCCTACAGCGGCCCCTGGGGGCCCCCACGGTATCCAGCAGGGCTGTGAATTAAAACTCCACGGTCCATGATGCCCTGCTGGAATCGGGGCACCTCCATGTTGCAGGGAGGGCTCCATCTGGAGGCTTGGGGGTACTGGCCGGGATAAATTGCCGGCCATATATCACAATATATATATATATATATCTTATATAGTACAGTGGCTCACTCACGCATCAGCAAAAACAGTTTCTTATTTAGTTAAAAGACTGAAATTTGGCAGGATGGTACACCTGATCTGCTAAGAAAGGATACTGCAATATATCAATATTCAGGGGCAAACCCCCCAAGAATAGAAAAATAATATACCCCAAAATCTCAAAATTCTTTGACAGATTTGATTGTTCTCAAACTCTGGTCCTAGAGGGCCGCAGTAGCTGCAGGTTTTCATTCTAACCCTCTTCTTAATTAGTGACCTGGGGGTATTTTTCGTACGTCGCTTAAATCATCCGAGATCAGGTGCCTCATCTTGGATAAGTTAATGCCGGTGAAACTCATCCAGATAAGTCGGTTTTTCAAACGCAGCCTTGTATTAGATTAGTCTAGCTGGATCTAATCATACGAGATGAATGCGCGCGCCCACGCTGAGTGAAAAGCCCATATATATTGAGTCTAGAAAACATGATCAGCAAGTCTTTGATAGGCTGTAACAAAATGACGAAAGAATGGGCGCATTTTTTTTTCACACACATGGCGCAAGACCTTTTATTCGAAGGACATGAAGAATTTCAAGATTTAATATGCACAAGGGGTTAACACTGCAAAAGCAGCCCAGACCAGAAAAGACGGCTGGCAAAAATTGGCTGACAAATTACGTAAACGCTAAGTAGTGTGCATTGTACTTACTGAAAGCAGCTTTTCATTTCCTATGTGTCAGATTAATTATTATTTAATATGTCATAATTCCAGATCAAACGTGAGCACAAGGAGGACATGGGAACAGGTTAAAGTGAAGTACAAGAATATACTTCAAACTGGTAAATATTGGTATATAACTATTTAAAGAATTGTTGACATAAATAATCATATATAATATAAAAAAACATTAATTTTAAAGCTAATAAGAAGGCAGACAAGCAAAAAACAGGTGGAGGTCCACGCGGTCCAGACCTAACCCCTGCAGAAGAGTTGGCTCTCCAGCAAAATGCCCATCACTCTGTTTCTGAGGGCATTCCAGGGGGAAGCTCCTCCTCAGAACCAGTGGCAGGATGCAGTGGTCACTTCATTTCAGGTAAAGGATGGTCATTGCATATATTTGTCCTCCATGTGTGCCATAGATATGTTCCATGAAGCCCTCTTTTTTGTTGGGTCAGTTGCAGGGAATATCATATCCCTTGAACCTGTGTCTGACCAACGAGATATTGACGAAGGTCAAATATTTGATGAAGACACTGTGTCTGATTATTCATCTGGAGGAGAGGTACATTTTCCAAATAATGTTTGATCAAACTCCACTCTGATCAGTCCCATGTGCCCCAATCACATTTGGAAATCCTGGGTAATGAGAATGTTAGGCTGATTGTGGGATTCTTCATGGAACTGTGGGTGTTTTAGCCTGTGTATTATCTACCTGCAATGGCATGAAACGCCTCTTTTATTGTCTGCACAAACAGGTGTCCAGGAAACACTATGAAAACCCGAAGGAAATATTTCAGAGCCAAACAAACTTTACGAATTGCCTGGCAAACTGCACTTTTAGTTAGATTTTCCACATCGCCTACAGTATATAAAAAAGTGCCGCTTGTAAAAAACCTCAAAGCAATGCATACTGTCTGTTTGTGAGAGCCCAACTTCGCCGAGTTTGACTTCGAATATAAGGTGCTAATAAATATTTGAGGTACAATATTCCCCCTCGGCTAAAGCGGTATCTTTCGAAAAGAATTTCCTCCAGGAGCAATAAAGGATCTTGCCAATCACGCAAAACCCTCTCTATATGAAATTCTCTTCGTATAATTTACGCACCAATATCAATTGGTTGCTCATTCATGAATGGCGAAGCCATGACTGGATGACTTCCACGCACCATCACTGATTACGTGTGTAAACTAATCCTTGTTTACACAGAACAAACCTGCTCCGAGCAGGTTTGAGGATTAGGATGTGTTGCTATGACAACACTTCCAGCAAGAGTTTCGAAAAACGAACAGATCCAGGATCAGGCCAAATCGTCAACAATTACATCCGGCTAAATGACTAATCCACATACGAAAAATACCCCCCTGTTTTCGCTGCTAATTAACTTCTTTTGAATTAATTTAAATGTTCATATTGTTGTGCTTTGAAATTAATTGATGAACCACTTGTAGTGCTGTATGTTGCAAAAGTGGAAAAATAAAATTATAACCCTTTGGAGGCTTACCAGGGTCTATTAAAAGTTTAGTATCTGGTTTATGGATTCAGAATATTTTCTCTGTGCTGTAAAAAAATATAATAGTGCATTTCAAATTACATCAATTTCATGCCAAATTTTAAAGTACAAAGACAGGTGTATCACTATTGTGTTAGAAAATTTCCTGGGATAAGCCGGTTAGCATGGCTAGTAGATAAAAATCTTGAACTTTATCCTTTCACAATTAATGACCCAACTAAATTAAACACAGAAGAAGGGAGATACAGTATTTATTAACTATACAATATCAGCTTTATGAATTATGATACAAACAGAAAATGTAGCAACCTACTGCTGATGATAATTACCTTTGTAGGCCTCTTTGTGTTTGAATGGTTTTCATTATGAAAAATCTATAACTCATAGAATAGAATAACAGTAGTAAGGCATTAACATCAGCATTTGTAAACAGTATACACATTGGGTTTTTTTTCCACTGGGCCATGGCATACACTGAGTCCATCTTGGGAGGATTCCTTAGTGAACACCAATATGAATACACATATAAACATACCAGTGTAAAGGGTGAAGCGTTGGATGCCATCTTCATTGGAATTCTGTTTGGTCTCTGTTTCTTCCATAACATATTGGTATGAAAAAATCTCTGTTTTTCTTCACTATTAAGTTTTGTTGGATTTTTGGGGTGATAGGAGTGTGGGTAGACTTTATTTATTTGGATTCCTTTCCATCATATTTATTATTTATCATTGTATTTTTTGCTGTAGAAGTGATAAACAGAAGTGATGGAGGAAGATTAACTGTGATGGTGCTGGACATAAAATAAACTTGACACACAAAGTACATCCTCTGTCATTAGCAAAATGATTTAATAATCACTGTGT
>NC_041396.2:129277573-129282573 GCF_900747795.2 Erpetoichthys calabaricus | reverse complement strand
GTGCCTCTGGATTGGCAGACCGGGGTGGTAGTCCCCCTCTTTAAGAAGTGGGATCGGAGGGTGTGTTCCAACTACAGAGGGATCACACTCCTCAGCCTCCCTGGAAAAATCTATTCAGGGGTCCTGGAGAGGAGGGTCCGTCGGATAGTCGAGCCTCGGATTCAGGAGGAACAGTGTGGTTTTTGTCCTGGTCACGGAACAGTGGACCAGCTCTATACCCTTAGCAGGGTCCTGGAGGGTGCATGGGAGTTTGCCCAACCAGTCTACATGTGTTTTGTGGACTTGGAAAAGGCATTCGACCGTGTCCCTCGGGGAATCCTGTGGGGGGTACTCCGAGAGTATGGGGTACCGGCCCCCCTGATAAGGGCTGTTCGGTCCCTGTATGATCGGTGCCAGAGCCTGGTCCGCATTGCCGGCAGTAAGTCGAACCCGTTTCCAGTGAGAGTTGGACTCCGCCAGGGCTGCCCTTTGTCACCGATTCTGTTCATAACTTTTATGGACAGAATTTCTAGGCGCAGCCAGGGCGTTGAGGGGGTCCGGTTTGGTGGGCTCAGGATTGGGTCACTGCTTTTTGCAGATGATGTTGTCCTGTTTGCTTCATCAGGTCGTGATCTTCAGCTCTCTCTGGATTGGTTCGCAGCCGAGTGTGAAGCGGCTGGGATGAGAATCAGCACCTCCAAATCCAAGACCATGGTCCTCAGCCGGAAAAGGGTGGAGTGCCCTCTTAGGGTTGGTAGCGAGATCCTGCCCCAAGTGGAGGAGTTCAAGTATCTCGGGATCTTGTTCACGAGTGAGGGAAGAATGGAGCGTGAGATTGACAGGCGGATCGGTGCGGCATCCGCAGTAATGCGGGCGCTGCATCGATCTGTCGTGGTGAAAAAGGAGCTGAGCCGCAAGGCGAAGCTCTCAATTTACCAGTCGATCTATGTTCCTACCCTCACCTATGGTCATGAGCTATGGGTAGTGACTGAAAGAACAAGATCGCGAATACAAGCGGCTGAAATGAGTTTCCTCTGCAGGGTGTCTGGGCATTCCCTTAAAGATAGGGTGAGAAGCTCAGTCATCCGGGAGGGGCTCAGAGTAGAGCCGCTGCTCCTCCGCATCAAGAGGAGTCAGATGAGGTGGCTCGGTCATCTGATCAGGATGCCTCCTGGACGCCTCCCTGGTGAGGTGTTCCGGGCACGTCTAACCGGGAGGAGGCCCCGGGGAAGACCCAGGACACGCTGGAGGGACTATGTCTCTCGACTGGCCTGGGAACGCCTTGGGATTCTCCCGGAAGAGCTAGAAGAAGTGGCCGGGGAGAGGGAAGTCTGGGCATCTCTGCTCAAGCTGCTGCCCCCACGACCCGACCTCGGATAAGCGGGAGACAATGGATGGATGGATGGATGGGTTCCCAACGCTAACTGAATCCTACTTACGTACATATATACGTCCATAGCTTGCAGCTTGGTCCACACTCTGAATCCTCCAGGCACTCCTGAGCATAATCTAATTTTGAAGGTTGGGGCACCAATAATGTTACTGAGAAACTTACAGCCACCGAAACTTTGTAATGGCATGAGACTACAGGTCACATGCTTGCAAAAGAACCTAATTGAGGCAACTATTTTTACTGGCGGTGGCTCAGGGGAGAGAATTTTTATTCCTCACATCCCCGTTATACCCTCTGATCTCCCATTTCAATTCAAACACCTCCAATTTCCAGTAAGGCTCTGCTTCACAATGACAATTAATAAGTCTCAGGGACAGACCCTACAAAAGGTTAGCATTGATTTGAGGCAAGATTGCTTTTCACATGGCCAACTATACGTTGCATGCTCAAGAGAAAGCTCAGCGCACAGCTTGGTCATATTACAAATGGAGGGGCGAACTGACAACGTGGTACACAAAGAGATCCTTAACAAATAATTATTGGTACATTTTCCCTCTCTTTATTATTTAACATTTTAAAGCAGTACTTCGCCGCTGCGAAGCGCGGGTATTTTGCTAGTATACTGTATTTCAATGTCCCTAAAGAAAGAAACTGTTATGTTTCAGTCAGGGTTGCTCCCCTAGCTGGGGTTCAAATACGTGTTTTATGTCTCTTTTTTCATTTTTGATTTTTTGATTTATGTTGATTATGCCAATGTTATTTTTGTTGAATATGTATATTGTTCTTTGCTTTTGATTTTGTTAATATACGTAAGCTGACTGTGTTATGCTTCATGTGTTTTGTGGGTGGTCCTCAAAGAGGCCAGGCCACCTGCCACTCACCATCTAGAACTGCCCTCTGTCTCTGTCAATTACTTAATTTGCCTGTTGTGCTCCTACAAGGTGCTTTATTCTTGTTATAAGCAGTTTTGTGAAGAATACATCTTTTTATTTAAAAAGACTCCCTGATGCCTTATTACTAGTGAGAGTTTGAGGGTGATAGTCCTCTCTAGTGGGCATTATTGGAAGTGATTTTGGGACTACTTGCTTTGGGATTCCTAGCTCACAACAGAAATTAACATATATAGTAATAGACCATTTTTCAGATATAAAATGTGAAACCTTTGTAGGCATATAGCCTAGTGCTTAATTAATTAATTATTATTATTACTAGCAAAATACCCGCGCTTCGCAGCGGAGAAGTAGTGTGTTAAAGAGGTTATGTAAACATATATGTATACATAAACATATATACATATATATACATATCTACATATACACATATCTACATATACATATACAGTAATCCCTCGCTATATCGCGCTTCGCCTTTCGCGGCTTCACTCCATCGTGGATTTTATATGTAAGCATATTTAAATATATATCGCGGATTTTTTGCTGGTTCGCGGATTTCTGCGGACAATGGGTCTTTTAATTTCTGGTACATGCTTCCTCAGTTGGTTTGCCCAGTTGATTTCATACAAGGGATGCTACTGGCAGATGGCTGAGAAGCTACCCAACTTACTTTTCTCTCTCTCTCTCTTGCGCTGACTTTCTCTGATCCTGACGTAGGGGGATTGAGCAGGGGGGCTGTTCGCACACCTAGACTATACGGACGCTCGTCTAAAAATGCTGAAAGATTATCTTCACGTTGCTACCTTCTGTGCAGCTGCTTCCTGAAGCGACATGCTGCACGGTGCTTCGCATACTTAAAAGCTCGAAGGGCACGTATTGATTTTTGATTGAAAAACAAACTCTGTCTCTCTCTCTCTCTCTCTCTCTTTCTCTGCTCCTGACGGAGGGGGTGTGAGCTGCCACCTTCAACAGCTTTGTGCCGCGGTGCTTCGCATACTTAAGCCAAACAGCCCTATTGATTTGTTTGCTTTGCTCTCTCTTTCTGACAGGCTTTGCTCCTGACGCGCACTCCTTTGAAGAGGAAGATATGTTTGCATTCTTTTAATTGTGAGACGGAACTGTCATCTCTGTCTTGTCATGGAGCACAGTTTAAACTTTTGAAAAAGAGACAAATGTTTGTTTGCAGTGTTTGAATAACGTTCCTGTCTCTCTACAATCTAAGTAACATAAAAGGTTTAAATACTGGTTATCCTTTTACACTAAAATATTACTAAAGAGATACAAAAAAAGTAAAATGCATATGTTCTTTTTCTTTAAGGAGATTTAATATTACTGAAGAAAGAAAAAAAAAACTAAAACAGCCAAATGGGGCTATGCATACGAACTTAAAAGGTTTAAATAAAACAGAAATATACACTTTTATTTTTACTTGCTTAACTTGTGGAGGGTGTATCCTGTAGCAAAGCCCTAACTTTTTTTGTGAAAGCCCGTTTCAGTCAATAAGTCTTAAAAACAGGTGTAAAGATATTGACAATAAGCTACGCAAACCCACCAAGACATGGAATCGTTTAAATCAAGTATCATTACATCTTCCTTTCTTAAAGAGAAGTAAGGCAGTACTTATAAGCTAACATATATATATATATATATATATATATATATATATATATATATATATATATATATATAGACATACATACATATATATATATCTATATCTATATATATATATCTATATATATCTATATCTCTATATACATCTATATATATATATATATATATATATCTATATCTATATATACATAAATATATATATATATATATATATATATATATATATATATATATATATATATATATATATGTATATAAATCCCCGCGAAGTACTGCTTTTAAATTTTTATGAAGAAGAAAAGCTTTTTAAATTGAGGGAAAATATCCCAATAGCAATTTGTTAAGGATCTGTTTTTTTGCTTTTCTGCTGTTTTATAAACGAACGCCATATAAGGTCTTCCTTTTTCCTTGCTTCGCCAAGGAAGGAGCCTTTTTATTAAATCCAAGGGTTCTTCGCTTTTTTTTTTTGTTTGTTTATTACAATTGTTATAGTTCTGTTTGTATACGACGTTGTCAGTTCAGCACTCAGGTTGTAATATGACCAAGCTGTGCAAGCTTACTGTTAAGAATGCAACGTATAGTTGTACATGAGAAAAGCAATCTTGCCTCAAATCAATGGCAACCTTTTGTAGGTCTATGAACTTAATTTAAAGTTTAGGTCTACACGGTGCTTTCTTTCTGAAGTACCTGCACTCATGAATATGTCTGTATGCGTCAGTCGCTCAAATCCCCGCGCTTCGCACCGGCGAAGTACTGCTTTTAAATTTTTATTAAGAAGAAAAGAAAACCTTTTAAAATTGAGTGAAAATATACTAATAACAGTTTGTTAATGATCTGTTTTTTTGTGAAGCTGCCTTCACTCAAGTGATCACTTCGAGCTGACTTGCTGGCTAACCATAAGCGTTACCTGGTAGGTAACCACCCATACAATCAGATTGTGAATCAGACTACGAATGCCGTGAATGTAATGACCCCGATCTACTTGCTGTCAAATAAACGAACCACACGCCGTGGCGCAATTTTAGGGGCTTCGCCTGTAGCGCTGACGTCCGAGGTTCGATTCCGGTAAGGGAGTGAAGTGAGTGGGTAGTTACCTACCAGGTAACGCTTATGGTTGGCCA
>NC_041396.2:129091697-129266998 GCF_900747795.2 Erpetoichthys calabaricus | reverse complement strand
CGGGTGGCAACCCTACAGTGCCAGGTAACCACCCATACAATCACATTGTGATTCAGACTAGGAATGCAATGAATGTAATTACCCCGATCTACATACAAGGCGAAAGTCTTGCAACATTCAAAGATGATGGTTTGGGATAAGTACACCATACAACATAAAAGAGCTTATGAAGCCTTGAACCGAAAAAGCAACATCTCAGAGATCGTAAAAAAAAAAATAGGAGGTTATGTCGTTTTACTCGCTGTAGATTTTAGTCAACATTACCAGTTATTCCACGAGGGAGACCAGCAGATGAACTCAACGCGTGTTTAAAATCCATGCTTCTCCCACGGTCGTTATATGTCGCGTGTTCTCGGGTAGGTACACCAAAAAATGTATACATTTAAGCATGTAATGGGCAAAGAAAAAATGAGGTATACCCAAAGGCACTGCAGTAGTACTCAATGTAACTTTACTTCTTAAATGTTAATGTTTTACTGTTTAATAATTTTATACGCTTCTTATATGTTGTTCAAATTCTTTTATCAAAATACCACTGACAGCGCAATGCACGATAACATGGAGTGAATACACCATACGCATCCGCCCACGGCCTCCCTGATGTGCGCAGATAGAAGTTGATTCTACAATAAAATAAAATAAAGATAAAAAGAGTAATACAATCATCACCCATAAAGCGGATAGTAGATGTGACGTACTATATGTGTACCACATTTCAAGTGTATAGGTGAAACGGTTTGCGAGCTACAGGTCATTTAAAATCCTGGACAGACACAAAATTGCCACGGTAGCAAATTACAGAAGAAGATTTTACTGTTTAATAATTTATATTTATATGAAATGTGCTTCTTATATATTACTTCATATTCTCATATGATAATGATGTTATGTTTATATTGATTTCTGTGTTATTAAAACTGCATGTATGTGTGTATATTATATTATATATATATATATATATATATACTAGCAAAACCCCGCGCTTCGCAGCGGAGAAAGTAGTGTGTTAAAGAGGTTATGAAAAAAAAAGGAAACATTTTAAAAATAACGTAACATGATTGTCAATGACAGCCCGTTTCAGTCAGTAAGTCTTATGTGTGTGTTTTATGTATGTGTGTATATATATGTAGATGTGTATATGTCGATATGTATATATATGTATATGTAGATAAATGTTTATGTGTGTGTGTATATTTATATAATTATATATATTATATATATATACATATATATATAAAAGACAGCAACAGTTATAACAATGACAACACAATTACATTGACAATCATGTTACGTTATTTTTAAAATGTTTCCTTTTTTTTTCATAACCTCTTTAACACACTACTTCTCCGCTGCGAAGCGCGGGTATTTTGCTAGTGTATATATATATGTATATGTGGATGTGTATATGTATATACAGTAATCCCTCCTCCATCGTGGGGGTTGCGTTAAAGAGCCACCCGCGAAATAAGAAAATCCGCGAAGTAGAAACCATATGTTTATATGGTTATTTTTATATTGTCATGCTTGGGTCACAGATTTGCGCAGAAACACAGGAGGTTGTAGAGAGACAGGAACGTTATTCAAACACTGCAAACAAACATTTGTCTCTTTTTCAAAAGTTTAAACAGTGCTCCATAACAAGACAGAGATGACAGTTCCATCTCACAATTAAAAGAATGCAAACATATCTTCCTCTTCAAAGGAGTACGCATCAGGAGCAAAGCCTGTCAGAAAGAGATAGGAAAGCAAACAAATCAATAGGGCTGTTTGGCTTTTAAGTATGTGAAGCACCGCGGCACAAAGCTGTTGAAGGCGGCAGCTCACACCCCCTCCGTCAGGAGCAGAGAAAGAGAGAGAGAGAGACAGAGTTTGTTTTTCAATCAAAAATCAATACGTGCCCTTCGAGCTTTTAAGTATGCGAAGCACCGTGCAGCATGTCGCTTCAGGAAGCAGCTGCATAGAAGGTAGCAACGTGAAGATAATCTTTCAGCATTTTTAGACGAGCATCCGTATAGTCTAGGTGTGCGAACAGCCCCCCTGCTCAATCCCCCTACGTCAGGATCAGAGAAAGTCAGCGCAAGAAAGAGAGAGAGAAAGGTAAGTTGGGTAGCTTCTCAGCCATCTGCCAATAGCGTCCCTTGTATGAAATCAACTGGGCAAACCAACTGAGGAAGCATGTACCAGAAATTAAAAGACCCATTGTCCGCAGAAATCCGCGAACCAGCAAAAAATCTGCAATATATATTTAAATATGCTTACATATAAAATCCGCGATGGAGTGAAGCCGCGAAAGGCGAAGCGCGATATAGCGAGGGATTACTGTATATGTATATGTAGATATGTGTATATGTAGATATGTATATATATGTATATATGTTTATGTATATATATATTTTTACATAACCTCTTTAACACACTACTTCTCCGCTGCGAAGCGCGGGTATTTTGCTAGTATATATATATATATGACTGACTCATCATTAATTCTCCAACTTCCCGTGTAGGTGGAAGGCTGAAATTTGGCAGGCTCATTCCTTACAGCTTACATACAAAAGTTAGGCAGGTTTCATTTCGAAATTCAAAGCATAACGGTCATAACTGGAACCTCTTTTTTGTCCATATACTGTAATGGACTGCAGCTCGCTGGCCGTGGGAGGCGGAGTTGCGTATCGCGTCATCACGCCTCCCACGTAATCACGTGAACTGAAAACAAGGAACAGCCACAAAGACCGCTGAAGAAAACATTCATTACACAATTGAGAAGGCAGCGAAACAATAAGAAGCGAGCGAGTGACTGACTGAACACAGCACAAGTGATCATTTCGATGAATCAAACCTGTTCAAAAAACACATTACACAATTGATAAGGTACGAAAAGAATATGAAGCAACTGACGCATACAGGCATAAATTAAGTTTATAGACCTACAAAAGATTGCCATTTTTCTCCTGTACAACTATACGTTGCATTCTCAACAGTAAGCTTGCACGGCTTGATCATATTCCAACCGGAGTGCTCAACTGACAACGTGGTATACAAAGACAACTATAACAATCGTAATAAATGAACAATGAAACAACGGAGAACCCATGCATTAAATAAAAAAGCTGCTTCCTTGGCAAAGCAAGGAAAAAGGATGGCCTTATATGGTGTTCGTTTATAAAAACAATCGTAATAGACGAACAATAAACCACTACAGAACCGCGAAGCAAGCAGAAAGGACGGACTTATATGGCGTTCATTTATAAAACAGCGGAGAAGCTGTGTAAAGACAATTATTGGTATATTTTCCCTCAGTTTAAAAAGGTTTTCTTTTCTTCTTAATAAAAATTTAAAAGCAGAACTTCGCCGCTGCAAAGCACGCCTGACTTTATTGAAAAGAAACTAAACTTGCAGTGCCGCTATTCAATGACACTTGCCTAACGCCTGACTTTATTGAAAAGAAACTAAACTTGCAGCGCCGCTATTCAATGACACTTGCCTAACGCTTGACTTTATTGAAAAGAAACTAAACTTGCAGTGCCGCTATTCAATGACACTTGCCTAACGCTTGACTTTATTGAAAAGAAACTAAACTTGCAGCGCCGCTATTCAATGACGCGCCGCTATTCAATTACACTTGCCTAACGCCTGACTTTATTGAAAAGAAACTAAACTTGCAGTGCCGCTATTCAATTATACTTGCCTAACGCCTGACTTTATTGAAAAGAAACTAAACTTGCAGCGCCGCTATTCAATGACACTTGTCTAACACCTGACTTTATTGAAAAGAAACTAAACTTGCAGCGCCGCTATTCAATGACGCGCCGCTATTCAATTACACTTGCCTAACGCCTGACTTTATTGAAAAGAAACTAAACTTGCAGTGCCGCTATTCAATGACACTTGCCTAACGCCTGACTTTATTGAAAAGAAACTAAACTTGCAGCGCCGCTATTCAATTACACTTGCCTAACGCCTCTCCTAAGGGGAGATACTGTGGGATCTAGGCATCAGTCAAGGCACCAATCACAGACCCGATTAGAAAGCGGGAAGCTGTGATTTGTCGTCTCCCTCCCATGTAACAATCACAGCCCGTGTTACAACGCACTTAGTCACCGAACTTGTTTTGTTGTTCTTAAACTAGGAAATACTACTATATTTAAAAAAAGTAGATATGTATATATATATATATGTAGATATGTAAATATGTATATGTATATATATGTGTCTGTATGTGTATATATATATATATATATATATATATATGTGTGTATGTATGTATGTATGTGTGTATATATATATATATATATATATATGTATGTGTATGTATGTATGTGTATATCTATATATTAGATAAGATTAGATAAAACATATTTACACCAAAAAAAAAAAAAAAGGTAACAGGAAATATATCAAAACCTTAAACATTATCTCCGATATTTCTTATTGAAAAGTCATATCGCACTAGGAAGAAAGGAGTTTCTGGAGCGATTTGTGTGGGGTTTCAAAGCAACTATATGTATATGTACAGTAATCCCTCCTCCATCGCGGGGGTTGCGTTCCAGAGCCACCCGCGAAATAAGAAAATCCGTGAAGTAGAAACCATATGTTTATATGGTTATTTTTATATTGTCATGCTTGGGTCACAGATTTGCGCAGAAACAACAGGAGGTTGTAGAGAGACAGGAACGTTATTCAAACACTGCAAACAAACATTTGTCTCTTTTTCAAAAGTTTAAACTGTGCTCCATGACAAGACAGAGATGACAGTTCTGTCTCACAATTAAAAGAATGCAAACATATCTTCCTCTTCAAAGGAAACAGAGACAGTCATGTGGACAGAGAGGGCGAAACACTTCCGGATCAAGGACTATAAAAGGACTATGGGAAATCCCAGACGTCGAGCTGAGCTGGGTGGAAGGGTGGCAACGCGTCTGGGAGTGGAGGATTGGTTATTGTTTATTGTGATTTATTATTGAGTATTGTGGAGAGGAGGATGCTTTGTGCACTTATTTATAACTAGCAAAATACCCGCGCTTCGCAGCGGAGAAGTAGTGTGTTAAAGAGGTTATGAAAAAAAAAAGGAAACATTTTAAAAATAACGTAACATGATTGTCAATGTAATTGTGTTGTCATTGTTATTACTGTTGCTGTCTTTTATATATATATGTATATATATATATATATACTATATATATATATATATATTATATATATAATATATATATATAATATACACACACACATAAACATTTATATACATATACATATATATACATATCTACATATACACATCTACATATATATACACACATACATAAACACACACATAAGACTTACTGACTGAAACGGGCTGTCATTGACAATCATGTTACGTTATTTTTAAAATGTTTCCTTTTTTTTTCATAACCTCTTTAACACACTACTTCTCCGCTGCGAAGCGCGGGTATTTTGCTAGTGTGTATATATACACATACATGCAGTTTTAATAACACAGAAATCAATATAAACATTAACATCATTATCATATGAGAATATGAAGTAATATATAAGAAGCACATTTCATATAAATATAAATTATTAAACAGTAAAATCTTCTTCTGTAATTTGCTACCGTGGCAATTTGTGTGTCTGTCCAGGATTTTAAATGACCTGTAGCTCGCAAACCGTTGCACCTATACACTTGAAATGTGGTACACATATAGTACGTCACGTCTACTATCCGCTTTATGGGTGATGATTGTTTTAGTCTTTTTATCTTTATTTTATTTTATTGTAGAATCAAGTCCTATCTGCGCACAGCAGGGCAGCCGTGGGCGGATGCGTATGGTGTATTCACTCGATGTTATCGTGCATTGCGCTGTCAGTGGTATTTTGATTAAAGAATTTGAACAACATATAAGAAGCGTATAAATTATTAAACAGTAAAACATGAACATTTAAGAAGTAAAGTTACATTAAGTACTACTGCAGTGCCTTCGGGTATACCTCATTTTTTGTTTGCCCATTACATGCTTAAATGTATACATTTTTTGGTGCACCTACCCGAGAACACGCGACATATAACCGAGCGTGGGAGAAGCATGGATTTTAAACACGCGTTGAGTTGATCTGCTGGTCTCCCTCGTGGAATAACTGGTAATGTTTGACTAAAATCTACAGCGAGTAAAACGACATTACCTCCTATTTTTTTTTTTACGATCTCTGAGATCTTGCTTTTTTCGGTTCAAGGCTTCATAAGCTCTTTTATGTTGTATGGTGTACTTATCCCAAACCATCATCTTTGAATGTTGCAAGACTTTCGCCTTGTATGTAGATCGGGGTAATTACATTCATTGCATTCCTAGTCTGAATCACAATGTGATTGTATGGGTGGTTACCTGGCACTGTAGGGTTGCCACCCGTCCTTTAAAATACGGAATCGTGCCGCGTTTGAGAATGAAATTGCGCGTCCCGTTTTGAATCAATACTGGACGTGATTTATCCCGTATTTTTTTTATCATTTTTTTTTTAAAGCAGCGTCTCATGCAGATCATCCCACACGCATTTTATGAAGATGCCTCCTTTCCTACTTTTGATTGGGTAATACTTGATGTCATCGTTAGTTTGATTGGTGTTTTTAACTGTCCAGTGAGGAGGGCGTGTCTTTTAAGTACAGTCTGCAAAGTGTTGGCACTGAGATGTGGGGTCAGCGCCATAGTTGAAGCCCCTAACGTTGCGGTCAGCAAGTCGGCTAACATCCGCCATGTGCCGTCTTTCAGTTGCGAGAAGCAGATCATAGAATGGTTGAAACTGTTGCCCCTAACGTTGCGCCACGGCGTGTGGTTCGTTTATACCTCGTGTCTTTTCATTAAACTTTTATCTCGCGAATATGTTATTGCAATCCGCAGCGGGAGCGTTTCTATAAACTTAATTGAAACTTACGTTTTACACCGTGCTTTGTTTCCCTTATGAACATGCTTGTATGCTTAACTCGCTCCGTTCTCAATTGTTTAATGAATTTTTTGCTCTTCGCTGTTTGCGGCTGTTCCTCCATTTTCCCCTACTTCGTTCTTTTATCTCGCGAATATGTTATTGCAATCCTTAACGGGAGCGTTTCAATAAACTGATTGAAAATAGTTTTGCATTTACCTTTTTAGTAAAAGGCGAGCTTTTAAGCCTGAGAAATCACCCCGTAAATGCACACCTTTAATTGCACATGTGTTAATATGTATGGTTACACAGTATTAAAAGACAGTGAACAACGTCAGTTACCTTTGTTCCCGCGTTTGATAAAAGGTGAGGTTTTAAGCCTGAGAAATCACCCCGTAAATGCACACGTTTAATTGCACATGTGTTAATATGTATGCTTACACAGTATTAAAAGACAGTCAAAAATTAACGTCATTTACCTTCGTTCCCGCGTGTGACTCGTGCTGTAAATCTCTTCCTTGTTTTTAGTTCACGTGATTACGTAGGAGGCGTGATGACGCGATACGTGACTCCGCCTCCTCCATTACAGTGTATGGACAAAAAATATGTTCCAGTTATGACCATTACGCTTTGAATTTCGAAATGAAACCTGCCTAACTTTTGTAAGTAAGCTGTAAGGAATGAGCCTGCCAAATTTCAGCCTTCCACCTACACGGGAAGTTGGAGAATTAGTGATGAGTCAGTCAGTCAGTCAGTCAGTGAGTGAGTCAGTCAGTCAGTCAGTGAGGGCTTTGCCTTTTATTATTATAGATAATAAATATTATATGTTCAAGGGGTCACGGAGACCTCAAACTATCACAGTTGGCGTAGTCTCGGCAGGATTCTCTGGCCGTCGATTTTGGCAGAGGACCTGTATTTAAAAAATTTTACTGTGGACAGAACCCTAAGAGGACAACGTCCAGACACGCAGCAACATCGCCTGAACCTACCTTTACCAGTTCCGTTGTGGGGAAGAAAAGAGGTAAGCAGAGCGGCAGCGCCAGCGGAGAAGCTCTTCTCATAATGGCCGACGCTCGGGAGGAGCGTAGGAGCGACCATGCGAAGTGGGAGAAGCCTACGGAGGAAGACTGCATTGAGGTATGTGCCGGGGAAATAATTGAAAATAATTTTGAATTAACTCACTTTGTACCTTGCACATACCTCGGGAAGAATCATCCGGAGGCTCTGCGAGATGCAGACAAGACTCCTGTAAACGGTGGCAAGCTCTCGTTCGAGCCGGTGAGAGAGATGACTGACTTCCGCATGTCGGCAGCCGACAAGGGACACATGACCCAACCCGAAGCTTTCTGGGAAGTAGGTGGTCCACGTCCCGCTGTTTGCTCCTTCTCCGAAGAAAAAACGGACTTGGACTTTCCAAAATGGAAGGGGGAGGCGAGCGAAGCACCGCTCACCCCGCAAAAAGGTAAGGTGGGCCGGGAAGTGGCTGATCCGTAAGTCGATAAATTAATAAAGACAGACGGCAGTTCGCCAAAGAAGGCAACCTGGCCCTCAGACAAAAAAGACTCCAATTCCCAGAAGCCTCCGCGAGACCCGTCAGAGCATGTGCCGACAGTGGACGTGCTCATTGGCTCCCGACCGGCTGGTAAGGCTAACAAGGAAGTGAGCTTGCCTCCGGCCGAAATAAATAACTTTATAGACGTGCGGGAACTCGAAAAATTAATCGAACACGTACGAAGTATTTTTCAGGTGCTGAATGAGATCAAGAGGATCGTCGGAGACCTGAGAGCGACGGCCGAAGCGCCGGTAAAGAAGGTGGATGACTACCTACGGCGACTAGGACGTGAGCGTCCCGTCTTATATGATTTGGCGGTAGAGGTTAGTAAAGACGGCACCGTATATAATAATATAGGGAGGCAGTGTGAAACGGGCCCGTGTTTAATAAGTACCGGGTGCCAAAGCACTGCGTGCCCTACAAGGGATTGTGGTACGATGATAGAAGGAGCGGGGGAAGCGCCGCTTGAACCAAGGCAGCTGAAAAGTGCTGTCTCTTGGAACGATGCGGGGCTGAATACGCCGCCTCGGGTTAATTTAAAATCAAAGGGCGTTCAGACAGAAAAAGGGCTCTCTTTTACTAATAGAGAGACCCAAACTGTGGAAAAGCCCCAGATTAAAAAGGAGATCCTAAAAGAGAAACGGAAGTCTCCTGATAAAGTGATAAGGGAGTGGTCATTAGAAACTGAAGGGGCGGGGGAAACGCCAATCAACCCGGAGCAGTTGGAAGGTACTGTCTCTCGGGGCGATGTGATGCTAAAGACGCCGCCTCCAGCTAAAAACAGGACAACGGGTGTGCAAACAGCAAAGAAGCTGTCTCTTCTCCATAGAGAACCTCACGCTGTGCACAAGCCCCAGAGAAAGCAGGACATCCCCGAAATAAAACACGGGTCTCCTGACAAGGTAAAGAAAAGGGCGGAGAGCAGCAAAGCAGCCGTAAAACCTCCCTTGGCTGAGGAAAGGGTGGAGCTAACAGAATTCCCGAGATGTTTCAGGTCTTGGGAAGAGAGGCAACCAGGAGGACGACGGCGGTGCTACAACTGTCGGCAACCGGGCCACGTTTGGCAAAGTTGTCCCCGGAGGACAGGGGAATGGAGGAATAACCGCTACACCATTCCCCCTAGGTTCTCTGGGGGACCTAGACAACATGGCCGAGGCCCGGCTGATGCGTCCTCCTGGAGGAGGACGTCCCTCGCGGGGCTGGTCGCTTCGCCCCAGTTGGCTTCGCTAAGGTGGGGGTATTGTGAAGGATTGCCGGCTTTCTACTCCGGCCCTCACCCCCAGGCCGCCAGGAGGAGCTCTCCCAGCAGCGTGGACGTGCCCCGAATTCCAGCAGGGCATCATGGACTCTGTAGTTTATACGCACAGCCCTGCTGGATACCATGGGGGCCACCAGGAGTCGCTGTAGGGAGGCTGTCGGACTCTTACGTGCCCTATAACCCGGAGGTGCGTCATGATCACATGACAGGAAACGACGTGCCTCCGGGGTGAAGAAGAGTTTTTATATGACCCGGAAGTGTTCCTAGTCACGTGGACAGAGAAGGCGAAACACTTCCGGATCAAGGACTATAAAAGGACTATGGGAAATCCCAGACGTCGAGCTGAGCTGGGTGGAAGGGTGGCAACGCGTCTGGGTGTGGAGGATTGGTTATTGTTTATTGTGATTTATTATTGAGTATTGTGGAGAGGAGGGTGCTTTGTGCACTTATTTATAATAATAAATATTATATTTGGACTTTTACCTGGTGTCTGACGTCTAGTCTGAGGGTTCAAGGGGTCACGGAGACATCAAACTATCACAATGTATATATGTATATATATGTATATATATGTATATGTATATATATGTATGTATATGTATATGTATGTATATGTATATATATGTGTATATATGTATATATATGTGTATATATATGTGTATATATATATGTATATATATGTATATATGTATATATCCATCCATCCATTTTCCAACCCGCTGAATCCGAACACAGGGTCACGGGGGTCTGCTGGAGCCAATCCCAGCCAACACAGGGCACAAGGCAGGGACCAATCCTGGGCAGGGTGCCAACCCACCGCAGGACACACACAAACACACCCACACACCAAGCACACACCAGGGCCAATTTAGAATCACCAATCCACCTAACCTGCATGTCTTTGGAATGTGGGAGGAAACCAGAGCACCCGGAGGAAACCCACGCAGACACGGGGAGAACATGCAAACTCCACGCAGGGAGGACCCGGGAATCGAACCCAGGTCCCCAGATCTCCCAACTGCGAGGCAGCAGCGCTACCCACTGCGCCACCGTGCCGCCCTATATGTATATATATGTATATGTATTTATATAATATATATATACAGTGCATCCGGAAAGTATTCACAGCGCATCACTTTTTCCACATTTTGTTATGTTACAGCCTTATTCCAAAATGGATTAAATTCTACACACAATACCCCATAATGACAATGTGAAAAAAGTTTACTTGAGGTTTTTGCAAATTTATTAAAAATAAAAAAACTGAGAAATCACATGTACATAAGTATTCACAGCCTTTGCTCAATACTTTGTCGATGCACCTTTGGCAGCAATTACAGCCCCAAGTCTTTTTGAATATGATGCCACAAGCTTGGCACACCTATCCTTGGCCAGTTTCGCCCATTCCTCTTTGCAGCACCTCTCAAGCTCCATCAGGTCGGTGCACAGCCATTTTAAGATCTCTCCAGAGATGTTCAATCGGATTCAAGTCTGGGCTCTGGCTGGGCCACTCAAGGACATTCACAAAGTTGTTCTGAAGCCACTCCTTTGATATCTTGGCTGTGTGCTTAGGGTCGTTGTCCTGTTGAAAGATGAACCGTCGCCCCAGTCTGAGGTCAAGAGCACTCTGGAGCAGGTTTTCATCCAGGATGTGTCTGTACATTGCTGCAGTCATCTTTCCCTTTATCCTGACTAGTCTCCCAGTTCCTGTCACTGAAAAACATCCCCACTGCATGATGCTGCCACCACCATGCTTCACTGTAGGGATGGTATTGGCCTGGTGATGAGCGGTGCCTGGTTTCCTCCAAATGTGACACCTGGCATTCACACCAAAGAGTTCAATCTTTGTCTCATCAGACCAGAGAATTTTCTTTCTCATGGTCTGAGAGTCCTTCAGGTGCCTTTTGGCAAACTCCAGGCGGGCTGCCATGTGCCTTTTGCTAAGGAGTGGCTTCCGTCTGGCCACTCTACCATACAGGCCTGATTGGTGGATTGCTGCAGAGATGGTTGTCCTTCTGGAAGGTTCTCCTCTCTCCACAGAGGACCTCTGGAGCTCTGACAGAGTGACCATCGAGTTCTTGGTCACCTCCCTGACTAAGGCCCTTCTCCCCCAATCGCTCAGTTTAGATGGCCGGCCAGCTCTAGGAAGAGTCCTGGTGGTTTTGAACTTCTTTCTCTTACGGATGATTGAGGCCACTGTGCTCATTGGGACCTTCAAAGCAGCAGAAATTTTTCTGTAACCTTCCCCAGATTTGTGCCTCGAGACAATCCTGTCTCAGAGGTGTACAGACAATTCCTTTGACTTCATGCTTGGTTTGTGCTCTGACATGAACTGTCAACTGTGGGACCTTATATAGACAGGTGTGTGCCTTTCCAAATCATGTCCAGTCAACTGAATTTACCACAGGTGGACTCCAATTAAGCTGCAGAAACATCTCAAGGATGATCAGGGGAAACTGGATGCACCTGAGCTCAATATTGAGCTTCATGGCAAAGGCTGTTAATACTTATGTACATGTGCCTTCTCAATTTTTTTATCTATACTAATAAAAGGCAAAGCCCTCACTGACTGACTGACTGACTCACTCACTCACTCACTCATTCATTACTAATTCTCCAACTTCCCATGTAGGTAGAAGGCTGAAATTTGGCAGGCTCATTCCTTACAGCTTACTTACAAAAGTTAGGCAGGTTTCATTTCGAAATTCTACGCGTAATGGTCATAACTGGAACCTGTTTTTTGTCCATATACTCTAATGGAGGAGGCGGAGTCACGTATCGCGTCATCACGCCTCCTACATAATCACGTGAACTGAAAACAAGGAAGAGATTTACAGCACGAGTCAAACGCGGGAACGAAGGTAAATGACGTTAATTGTTGAGTGTCTTTTAATACTATGTAAGCATACATATTAACACATGTGCAATTAAGCGTGTGCATTTACGGGGTGATTTCTCAGGCTTAAAAGCTCGCCTTTTATTAAAAAGGTAAATGCAAACTCTTTTCATTCTGAAGGGCACAAACCACGTTAGATTTCAGCCGTTAAACGCGCAAAAATGTCGGTACACCAGATAAATAAGCGCAACATATTATCAGTTCTATTGTATGCTTACAATACATATAGAAATGTGTTAATTGTTAACTAATATTATGGGATGGTGTTTTTCGACTCGCGCCTTGATTTAAACAATTGCATGTCTTGGTGGGTTTGTGTAGTTTATTGTCAATATCTTTACACCTCTTTTTAAGACTTAATTTAAAAAGGTTTTCTTTTCTTCTTAATTAAAATTTAAAAGCAATACTTCACCGCTGCGAAGCCCCTCTAGCGCTGACGTCCGAGGTTCGATTACCGTAAGAGAGTGCAGTGCGTTACCTGGTAGGTAACCACCCACTCACTTCACTCCCTTACCGAATTGAACCTCGGACGTCAGCGCTAGAGGCGAAGCCCCTAAAATTGCACCATGGCGTGTGGTTCGTTTATTTGACAGCATGTAGATCCGGGTAATTACATTCACGGCATTCGTAGTCTGATTCACAATCTGATTGTATGGGTGGTTACCTACCAGGTAACGCTTATGGTTAGCCAGCAAGTCAGCTCGAAGTGGGATTTGAGCAACTGACGCATACAGACATATTCATGAATGCAGGTACTTCGGAAAGAAAGCACCGTGTAAACCTAAAGTTTAAATTAAGTTCATAGACCTACAAAAGGTTGCCATTGATTTCAGGCAAGATTGCTTTTCTCCAGTACAACTATATGTTGCATTCTCAAGAGTGTGCTTGCACAGCTTGGTCATATTACAACCGGAGTGCTGAACTGACAACGTGGTATACAAACAGAACTATAACAATAGTAAAAAAAGAAAAAAAAAAAGCGAAGAACCCTTGGATTTAATAAAAAGGCTCCTTCCTTGGCGAAGCAAGGAAAAAGGAAGACCTTATATGGCGTTCGTTTATAAAACAGCGGAAAAGCTGTGTTAAGGCTGCTTCACAAAAAAACAGATCCTTAACAAATTGTTATTGGTATATTTTCTCTCAATTTAAAAAGGTTTTCTTCTTAATAAAAATTTAAAAGCAGTACTTCGCGGGGATTTAGATATATATATATGTATATATATATATATACATATATATATATAGATAGATAGATAGATAGATAGATAGATAGATAGATAGATAGATAGATAGATAGATAGATAGATAGATAGATAGATAGATAGATAGATAGATAGATAGATATACATTTATAGATATAGATATATATAGATATAGATATATATATATATATATATATATATGTATGTATGTCTCTCTATATATATATATGTAAGCTTATAAGTACTGCCTTACTTCTCTTTAAGAAAGGAAGATGTAATGATACTTGATTTAAACGATTCCATGTCTTGGTGGGTTTGCGTAGCTTATTGTCAATATCTTTACACCTGTTTTTAAGATTGACTGAAACGGGCTTTCACGAAAAAAGTTAGGGCTTTGCTACAGGATACACCCTCCACAAGTTAAGGAAGTAAAATTAAAAGTATATATTTCTGTTTTATTTAAACCTTTTAAGTTCGTATGCATAGCCCCATTTGGCTGTTTTAGTTTTTTTTTTTCTTTCTTCAGTAATATTTAATCTCCTATAAAGAAAAAGAACATATGCATTTTACTTTTTTTGTATCTCTTTAGTAATATTTTAGTGTAAAAGGATAACCAGTATTTAAACCTTTTATGTTACTTTATAGTTATTTTACACAATGTTGAAAAATTAATAAGAAAGCTACATATTTTGGCAGCTGCTGCTTTAATTTTCAATGAAATGAAAAAAGCTGTCCAAGAGAAAACCTCAATGAAGAAGAAACAGTTTGCACTATCTAAAAAGGAGAAACCCTCATTTATAAAGGTTTGCTGCAGATGACTTAACTGAAAATAAATGAATAGTTCCTATGTGTATAATACATATTTATGTATTTTACTTATGCCTTTATTCCAGCAACTTGCAACATCTGAGGTACAATTTGTTACATTACTTTTGTTTTTTGCAGCACAGGCAGGTGAAGTGACTTCCTCAGGGTCACACAGTGGTGTCAGTACCAGGATTTGAACTGACAAGCTTCGGGTTTGCTGAAATATTACTGAAGAAAGAAAAAAAACAAAAACGGGCAAATAGGGCTATGCATACAAATGTCCATCCATCCATTATCCAACCCGCTATATCCTAAATACAGGAGCCAATCCCTGCCAACACAGGGCACAAGGCAGGAAACAAACCCCGGGTAAGGTGCCAGCCCACCGCAGGGCGCACACACCCACACACACCCACACACCAGGGACAATTTAGAATCGCCAATGCACCTAACCTGCATGTCTTTGGACTGTGGGAGGAAACCGGAGTACCCGGAGGAAACCCAGACAGACACAGGGAGAACATTCAAACTCCACGCAGGGAAGCGAACCCGGCTCTCCTACCTGGCACCTTTCACTGCGCCACCATGCCGCCCGCATACAAACTTAAAAGGTTTAAATAAAACAGAAATATATACCTTTATTTTTACTTCCTTAACTTGTGGAGGGTGTATCCTGTAGCAAAGCCCTAAGTTTTTTCATGAAAGCCCTTTTCAGTCAATAAGCCTTAAAAACAGGTGTAAAGCTAAACTTGCAGCACTGCTATTCAATTACACTTGCCTAACGCCTCTCCTAAGGGGACATACTGTGGGATCTGGGCATCCGTCAAAGCACCAATCACAGGCCCGGTTAGAAAGCGGGAAGCTGTGATTTGTCGTCTCCCTCCCATGTAACAATCACAGCCCGTGTTACAACGCACTATGTATGTATGTATATATGTATATATGAAGAGGATGGATGGATGGATGGATGTATATGTGTGTGTTTATGTATGTGTGTATATGTATGTGTATATATATGTTGATATGTGTATATAAATATGTATGTGGATGTGTATATGTATATATATATGTATATATGTATGTATATGTATATGTATATGTAGATATGTGTATATATGTATATATGTATATGTATATATATGTTTACATAACCTCTTTAACACACTACTTCTCTGCTGTGAAGCGTGGGTATTTTGCTATATATATATATGTGAATGTATGAATGTATGTATATATGTATGTCTATATATGTATATATATATGTGCATATGTATATATATGTGTATATATATGTAGATATGTATATATTTATATGTATATATATATGTACATATGTATATATACATATGTAGATGTGTAAATTTGTATATGTATATATGTATATGTGGATGTGTATATGTATGTATATATATGTATATGTAAATATGCCTATATGTAGCTATGTATATATATGTTTACATAACCTCTTTAACACACTACTTCTCCGCTACGAAGCGCGGGTATTTTGCTATATGTATATATATGTTTATGAGTGTGTGTGTGTGTGTGTGTGTATTATATATATATATATATATATGACAGCAACACTCATAACAATGACAACACAATTACATATATATATATATATATATATATATATATATATATATATATATATATATATATATATATATATGTAGATATGTATATATATATATATATGAATGGAAGAGAAGGTCTGTGATACGGTTTGCATATTTGCAGTTGGAGATCCACAAAGGGAGAAAAAACGAATCACGTATCATAAAATAGTTTTATTCCTGAGCTTTCAACCCCTGTCAGGGGTCTTCATCAGAGGATAATGGTTAGACTTACAAGAATCAAAGGCAATATATAGCAACACATTCAGTGGGGGGTGGGTGGAGGTGACTAAGTCCGTATGATCAAAGGGGGGGGGGGGGGGTGTATCATTAAATTAAAGTGCATATGTCCTTCTTAAGTTGGCATATGCTGGGTTTATGTCCAAGTGTCTGTTGATGGCATTTTCATCTGATAGCCAAGACTCGGCCAACTCTCTGGCGCTTTTTGTACTGGCCTTAAATTTTACTTTCACGTTGTCCCAGTTCGAAATGGTAACCGCCTGGATGTACAGAACTTTCACAAAATGAAATCCAATGATGCTAACTGCCCGGAATTTTATGGACTCCCAAAAATACACAAAACACCACTAAAATACAGACCAGTGGTTAGCCTAACAGGCGGACCATCATACAACTTGTCAAAAAGACTTTTCCAACTACTTAAACATTTAACGGACGACTCCGATTATTCTGTCAACAGCGCGGAGTCGGCATTACAGCGCTTGAATGACGTATCCATTGCCGAGGACGAGATCATGGTCTCGTTTGATGTTATATCGCTATACACCATGATCCCGATCCAACTGGCCACAGAAACATTATTAATGAAACTGGATAGTGACCCCACCATAGAGACAAGAACCAAACTGTCCATCAAAGACTTAATGCACCTAATATCACTTTGCCAAAAAACGCACTTTCATTTCAATGGCAAGTATTACACACAGAAAGAAGGCATGCCGATGGGATCACCGTTATCGGGACTCCTAGCTGAACTGGTAATGCAACGATTTGAAAACATAGCTTTATCCCAGATTACACCCAAAATTTGGATACGCTATGTAGACGACACATTCGTCATATTAAGAAAGAACCAGCTGAATGAATTCTTCAATCATTTTAACACAATATTCCCTGCAATCCAGTTCACAATGGAAAAAGAAAATAATCGACACATTAATTTCCTGGACATTTACATCAAAAGAAATAGTGACGCCACCTTGACCACAAGTGTTTACCGTAAACAATGCCACGCAGACAAGATTCTACACTACGCCAGCAATCACCCGGTATCTCATAAACGGAGCTGCGTGAAAACCCTATTTAAACGAGTCCACACTCATTGTAATACCAAGGAAACAAAAATTAATGAGAGACGCTATCTGTTTCAACTTTTCACCTCGAACGGATACTCAAAATCATTCATTAATCGGAGTCTACACAGCAGGCGCCAAAGGAATCAGCATACAAGCGACGTAAATCAGAACCCCCACCCCACCTGGCATTCACTCCCGTACCACCATAATGTGTCAGAAGGCACGGCACGCACCCTGACCAAGTGGGGCATCAAAATAGCACATAAACCCACCAACAATCTGCGCACGGTCCTGTTTAATGCTAAAAACAAGAAATCGACAGCCGAAACACGAAACGCAGTTTATAGTATTCCATGCAATTCTTGCTCAGCTGTATACATAGGACAAACGTCAAAAAAAAATCTCAACACGTGTACAGGAACATCGCAACGCCGTCAGAAGAAAGGACGCACTATCTTTGATATATGCACATACTAAATCGACAGGACACACATTCAACTGGGACAACGTGAAAGTAAAATTTAAGGCCACTACAAAAAGTGCCAGAGAGTTGGCCGAGTCTTGGCTATCAGATGAAAATGCCATCAACAGACACTTGGACATAAACCCAGCATATGCCAACTTAAGAAGGACATATGCACTTTAATTTAATGATACACCCCCCCCCCCCCCCCCTTTGATCATACGGACTTAGTCACCTCCACCCACCCCCCACTGAATGTGTTGCTATATATTGCCTTTGATTCTTGTAAGTCTAAGCATTATCCTCTGATGAAGACCCCTGACAGGGGTTGAAAGCTCAGGAATAAAACTATTTTATGATACGTGATTCGTTTTTTCTCCCTTTGTGGATCTCCAACTGCAAATATATATATATATGTGTCAATGTATGTATGTATGTATGTATGTCTAGATATATAGATATATATATATGTAGATATGTATATATATATGTGTATATATATGTAGCTGTGTATATATGTAGATATGTAAATATATATGTATATATATGTGTCTGTGTGTGTATATATATATATATATATATATATATATATATATATCCATCCATCCATTTTCCAACCCGCTGTATGTATGTGTGTGTGTATATATATGTATCTGTATGTATGTATGTGTATATGTATATATGTATATGTGTGTTTGTATGTATGTGTGTATATATATGTTGATATGTGTATATATATATATATGTTTATATATGTGGATGTGTATATGTATATATATATATGTAGATATGTGTATATGTAGATATGTATATATATGTTGATATGTATATGTATATATATGTTTGTGTGTGTGTGTATATTATATATATAAAAGACAGCAACACTCATAACAATGACAACACAATTACATTGACAATCATGTTACGTTATTTTTAAAATGTTTCCTTTTCTTTTTCATAACCTCTTTAACACACTACTTCTCCACTGCGAAGCGCGGGTATTTTGATATATATATATATATATATATATATATATATATATATATATATATATATATATATATAGATAGATAGATAGATAGATAGATAGATAGATAGATAGATAGATAGATAGATAGATAGATAGATAGATAGATGTGTATGTATGTAGATATGTAAATATGTATATGTATATATATGTGTCTGTATGTGTATGTGTATATATATGTTGATATATGTATATATATGTGGTCTGGGGCGGAGTGGTGGCTCTGAGGCTAAGGATCTGCGCTGGTAACCCGAAGGTTGCCGGTTCAAATCCCCGTCACAGCCAAAAGAGATCCTGCTCTGCTGGGCCCTTGAGCAAGGCCCTTAACCTGTAATTGCTCCTGGGGCGCTGTACAATGGCTGACCCTGCGCTCTGACCCCAAGGGGGTATGCGAAAACTACCAAATTCCTAATACAAGAAATTGTATAAGGCGAAACAAAGAACAAAAAAAAAAAAAAATGTGTATATATATATATATATATATATATGTAGATATGTGTATATGTAGATAAGTATATATGTTTATGTATATATATGTGTACATAACCTCTTTAACACACTACTTCTCCGCTGCGAAGCACGGGTATTTTGCTAGTTTTTAATAAATTTGGAAAAATCTCAAGTAAACCTTTTTCACGTTGTCATTATGGGGTGTTGTGTGTAGAATTCTGAGGAAAAAAATGAATTTAATCCATTTTGGAATAAGACTGTAACATAACAAAATGTGGAAAAAGTGATGCGCTGTGAATACTTTCCGGATGCACTGTATATTGTAAAAGAAGTAGTCTCAACACACGAAAAAGGTTTGGGGCAGCCACCCGTATATTGTCCCTGGCTGCAAAAGGGTAAAGAAAATATTCAAGATGTGTTCTTGATGCGTTCTAAAGATGAACTGATGACGTTAAGAAAAGATAGTAGCTTTATAAGCCAAAAAGCTGCAGTGATGTCAGTCTGGGCACCAGAACCGGAAGTGATATTAAATAAGGCAGGTTTTCCAGTATGTGGCCTGCAGAGGTGACAGAGGTAGGTTTAGTGCACCCTGCCACCCCCTGGCATGCCGGGTAATTACCTCCACTTGAACTTCATAGACAGGTGTGTCCAGTCATGAGAAAAGGTATTTAAGTTGGTCAATTGCAAGTTGTGCTTCCCTTTGACTCTCCTCTGAAGAGTGACAGCATGGGATCCTTAAAGCAACTCTCAAAACATCTGAAAACAAAGATTGTTCAGTATCATGGTTTAGGGCAAGGCTACAAAAAGCTATTTCAGAGGTTTAAACTGTCAGTTTCAACTGTAAGGAATGTATTCAGGAAATGGAAGGCCACAGGCACAGTAGCTGTTAAACACAGGTCTGTCAGGCCAAGAAAAATACAGGAGCGGCACATGCGCAGGATTGTGAGAATGGTTATAGACAACCCACAGATCACTTCCAAAGACCTGTAAGAACATCTTGCTGCAGATGGTGTATCTGTACATTGTTCTACAATTCAGCGCAATTTGCATAAAGAACATCTGTATGGCAGGGTGATGAGAAAGAAGCCCTATCTACACTCACGCCACAAACAGATTCATTCTGGAACAAAGTTCTTTGGACTGATGAGACAAAAATTGAGTTATTTAGTCATAATAGAAAGAGCTTTGCATGGCAGAAGAAGAACACTGCATTCCAAGAAAAACACCTGCTACCTACTGTCAAATTTGGTGGAGGTTCCATCATGCTGTGGGGCTGTGTGGCTAGTTCAGGGACTGGGGCCCTTGTTAAAGTAAAGGGCTGGATGAATTCAACCCAATATCAACAAATTTTTCAGGATAATGTTCAAGCATCAATCACAAAGTTGAAGTTACGCAGAGGTTGGATATTCCAACAACACAATGACCCAAAACACAGTTTGAAATCTATAAAGGCATTCATGCAGAGGGAGAAGTACAGCTTTCTGGAATGGCCGTCACAGTCCCCTGACTTGAATATCATCAAAAATCTATGGGATGATTTGAAGCAGGCTGTCCATGCTCAGCAGCCATCAAATTTAACTGGAGAGATTTGGTATGGAAGAATGGTCAAAAATACTGTACCTCCATCCAGAATCCAGACACTCATCAAAGGCTACAGGAGGCATCTAGAGGCTGTTATATTTGCAAAAGGAGGCTCAACTAAGTATTGATGTAATATCTCTGTTGAGGTGCCCAAATTTATGCACCTGTCTAATTTTGTTATGATGCATATTGCATATTTTCTGCGGATCCAATAAACTTAATGTCACTGCTGAAATACTACTGTTTCCATAAGGCATGTCATATATTAAAAGGAAGTTGATACTTTGAAAGCTCAGCCAATGATAAACAAGAATCCAAAGAATTAAGAGGGGTTCCCAAACTTGTTATATGACTGTATATACTGCTAAAAAAATTAAAGGAATACTTTTTAATCAGAGTACAGCATCAAGTCAATGAAACTTCTGGGATATTGATCTGGTCAGTTAAGTAGCAGAAAGTGTTGTTAATCAGTTTCAGCTACTTTGGTGTTAATTAAATTAACAACAGGTGCATCAGAGGGGTGACAATGAGATGATCCCCAAAACATGAATGGTTTAACAGGTGGAGGCCACTGACATTTTTCCCTCCTAGTCTTTTCTGACTGTTTTTTCACTAATTTTCCATTTGGCTACAGTCAGTGTCACTATTGGTAGGATGAGGTGATACCTGGACCCTAAAGAGGTTGCACAGGTAGTCCAACTTCTCCAGGATGCCACATAAATACATGCCATTGCCAGAAGGCTTGTTGTGTCTCCCAGCACAGTCTCAAGAGCATGAAGGAGATTCCAGGAGACAGGCAGTTACTTTAGGAGAGCTGGACAGGGCCATCGAATGTCCTTAACCCATCAGCAGGACCGGTATCTGTTCCTTTGGGCAAGGAGGAACAGGATGAGCACTGCCAGAGCCCTACAAAATTACCTCCAGCAGGCCACTGGTGTGAATGTCTCTGACCAAACAATCAGAAACAGACTTCATGAGGGTAGTCTGAGGGCCTGATGTCCTCTAGTGGGCCCTGTGTCCACTGCCCGGCACCATGGACCTTGATTGGCATTTGCCATAGAATACCAGAATTGGAAGGTCCACCACTGGCACCCTGTGCTTTTCACAGATGAGAGCAGGTTCACCCTGAGCACATGTGACAGACATGAAAGGGTCTGGAGAAGCCGTGGAGAACATTATGTTGCCTGTAACATAGTTCAGCATGACCAGTTTGGTGGTGGGTCAATGATCGTCTTGGGAGGCATATCCATGGAGGGACGCACAGACCTCTACAGGCTAGACAACTACACCTTGGCTGCCATTAGGTATCGGGATGAAATCCTTGGACTTATTGTCAGACCCTATGCTGGTGCCCTGGTCCATATCTGGGAGGAGATCCCCCAGGACACCATCCGTCATCTCATTAGGAGCCTGCCCCGACATTGTCAGGCATGCATACAGGCATGTGGGGGCCATACAAACTACTGAGTACGATTTTGAGTTGCTGCAATGAAATTTCGGCAAAATGGACTAGCATGCCGCATCATTTTTTCACTTTGATTTTTGTGGTGTCTTTGAATTCAGCTCTCTGTAGGTTGATAATTTTCATTTCCATCAAACGATGTGACATCCTTTCATTCCTAACACATTACCTAGTCCATATCAGTATAGATATCCAGCATGATTTTTTTTTCCTCATTGAGATCTGATGTGTTTTCAAAGTGTTCCTTTAAATTTTTTGAGTAGTTTATACAGTATATATATATATATATATATATATATATATACACATAGTGTGAGGGGGTACCCAGAAATAAACGAAATCTGTACCAGGCGCGCAATCTACACTTAGTTGCAAATTTTGCCGCTAGGTGTAGCATATTTACAGTATTCTGTGGCAGTCTGCCAAGTGCCATTACTCTATATTTTTGTTTTTTCTTGATGCATATTAAACGTGTTCTGCGATTTTTGTGATGGGTGATCATAAAGAACAGCGAGTCTGAACATTAAATTTTGTTTTCTCTTAGGGAAAACAGCTGCCGAAACTTTAGTGATGCTTGAAACTGCTTTTAAAGAAGAAGCTTTAAGCAAAACACAGGTCTACAAGTGGTTTTCACATTTAAAACAAGGGGACATATCACTTGAACTTGCTCTGTGCGACTTTTTCTTTTTCCTGCATATGAAAAAAGAACTCAAAGGATAGCGTTTTTGTACTGTGGAGGAAGTCAAAGAAAAGTCGCTGCAGGCATTTGACAATGTTCCGCTTCAGCAATTCCAAAAAATTTCCACCAATTCTTTTCCCTGTGGCCTTGCTCTGAAGAACTATTTTGGCATCATTATTTTTGAGTGCTAGGTCATAATCCAAATGTTTCACATGAAGAGTACTTTTAAGAAAACTAAAGTTTCAGTAAATAAAAATTATGAAAACAATTTTTTTTCAATTCTAGTTATTTTTGGGTACCCCCTCATGTAAATTGTGTATACAGTGATCCCTCGCTATATCGTGCTTCGCCTTTCGCGGCTTCACTCTATCGCGGATTTTATATGTAAGCATATTTAAATATATATCGCGGATTTTTTGCTGGTTCGTGGATTTCTGAGGACAATGGGTCTTTTAATTTCTGGTACATGCTTCCTCAGTTGGTTTGCCCAGTTGATTTCATACAAGGGACCCTATTGGCAGATGGCTGAGAAGCTACCCAACTTTACTTTTTTTCTCTTGCGCTGACTTTCTCTGATCCTGACGTAGGGGGTGTGAGCAGGGGGGCTGTTTGCACACCTAGACGATACGGACGCTCGTCTAAAAATGCTGAAAGATTATCTTCACGTTGCTACCTTCTGTGTGCAGCTGCTTCCTGAAGCGACATGCTGCACGGTGCTTCACATACTTAAAAGCTCAAAGGGCACGTATTGATTTTTCACTCTTTGTTTTTATCTGTCTCTCTCTCTCTCTCTCTCTCTCTCTCTCCCT
This sequence comes from Erpetoichthys calabaricus, assembly GCF_900747795.2. NCBI lineage: Eukaryota > Metazoa > Chordata > Cladistia > Polypteriformes > Polypteridae > Erpetoichthys > Erpetoichthys calabaricus. Next base: position 129,242,983 of record NC_041396.2, on the reverse strand, counting down.
GCTCCTGACGGAGGGGGTGTGAGCTGCCGCCTTCAACAGCTTTGTGCCGCGGTGCTTCGCATACTTAAGCCAAACAGCCCTATTGATTTGTTTGCTTTGCTCTCTGTTTCTGACAGCCTGTGCTCCTGACACGCACTCCTTTGAAGAGGAAGATATGTTTGCATTCTTTTAATTGTGAGACAGAACTGTCATCTCTGTCTTGTCATGGAGCACAGTTTAAACTTTTGAAAAAGAGACAAATGTTTGTTTGCAGTGTTTGAATAACGTTCCTGTCTCTCTACAACCTCCTGTGTTTCTGCGCAAATCTGTGACCCAAGCATGACAATATAAAAATAACCATATAAACATATGGTTTCTACTTTGCGGATTTTCTTATTTCGCGGGTGGCTCTGAAACGCAACCCCCGCGATGGAGGAGGGATTACTGTATATATATATATATATATATATATATATATATATATATATATATATATATATATATATATATATATATATAATTATAAAAAAAATATTGGGAGGGAGATGAGGGAGACATGACGTGATCTTCTCGGAAGACACTTTGATGTCCCGCGAGACAAAAGGACAGCTGCTATACAGGCTTTTAAATGATCGACGTGCAGTGCGACACAAGCAGAACACGCAGCTTGCCACAAGCAGCAGCAGAAAGACAGCAGATGATCCGACCACAACTCCTTAGCATGTGTTCAGCCCCCCCTTCACAACACGAGCAACGTAATATAACCCTCAAGAAAGAGATTTAACCATGCCTGGGGCTGGAAATAAAGGACAAAGAGTAGATGACAAAGTAGAACATTGTAAAGAATTCAAAAATGTTGGTGCAGTACACATGCACAGCAGGTTAGAGATAATGGAAGTACGAAAATTCCAAAGTCTCAAACAAAGGATAGGAAAGATCGCAATAGCGCAAACAAACGGAAATTATTACTCGCTGAAATAATGGAACAGCGAAGAGATCGAATATATTGTTCGATTTTAAACTTTAGGTCGGAGACTTGTAGATCGTCTAATTCGTGCTGCCAGCGAGAATTAAAAGATTCCAACAATGTTGTTGCGATATGAAGTCCCATGAGACGGAGACTTTTAATATGAGATTCTTTCAAGTCGCACCCTACTTACAACTACTTTCAAACAAGACCACAGTCATCTAACCTCAGCCGTGTGAATGCTTTTATCAGACACGCGTCCTGCGCTCTCAGCTCTTATAAATTTTATCGGGACGATAATTTTATATGTTCAAGGTGACACATCAACGACAAAGCGAAGAAGAAAGAGCATGGACAAACATTCAAGAAAGTCGTTCTATGTATTAGAGAGAAAGAAACGATATTCACTCACAGGCACTTATAAGTTGCGTTGTCACTATGTAAGTCCAACCACGGAATCAAAATTCAATACGATATTGAAGAACATTTTATTCCAAATATTGTTTTTTATTAAAGTTTTGAAGTAAAAATGAAAATAATGCATATGTAACAATTCCCATGAAAATAACAAAACCCCCGTAAGGCAGCTGGACCAGACAACATTCCTGGGCAGGCTCTCAGAGCATGTGCCAACGAGCTGGCTGATGTTCTCTGCTCCATCTTCAACCTTTCTCTCAGTCAGAGCATCATTCCGTTCTGCTTTAAGACTACAATCATCGTCCCCCTTGCTAAAAAAAGCCCACCCACCTGCCTGAATGATTACAGGCCGGTAGCACTCGCTCCAATCATCATAAGTGTTTTGAGAGAGTGGTGCTGGCCCACATTCAGAGCACTTTGGACCTCCTGCAGTATGCTTATCGGCCCAACAGGTCTACCTCAGATGCCGTCGCGGCCACACTACATTATTCCCTCTCCCATCTGGAGAACAAAGACTCCTACATCAGGATGCTCTTTGTTGACTACAGCTCCGCCTTAAACATGTTTATCCCCCATAAACTCACCCATAAACTGTCTGCACTTGGCCTGCACCCCACCCTCTGTGATTGGCTCCTAGAATTTCTAACTGGCAGGCCCCAGTCTGTCAGGATTGGTAATAGGACTTCAGCTACCATTATCACAAACACAGGCATCCCACAGGGATGCGTCCTCAGCCCCATCCTCTACACCCTGTTCACCCACGACTGTGTCGCCTCCCACAAAGATAACATCATCCTAAAGTTCGCTGATGACACCGCAGTGATTGGACGCATCACTGGCGGGGATGAGGCAGCCTACAGGAGGGAGGTGGACAGTCTGGCGTCATGGTGTGAGGACAACAACCTCATCCTCAACACAGACAAGATGAAGGAGATGATAGTGGACATGAGGAAGGAGAGGACATCTCACCGGCCACTGTTCATCCGAGGGCTTAAAGTGGAGAGGGTGAGCAATACCTCGCCTCACTTGGACACTTACCACCACACAGCTGGTCAAGAGGGCTCAACAGCGGCTGTACTTTCTGAGAAGGCAGAGGAAGTTTAGTATGTCAACTAAGATCCTCAGCAACTTTTACAGCTGCATTGTTGAGAGCATCTTGACCAGCTGCATCACCATGTAGTACGGCAACACTACTGCTATGGACTGCAAACGCCTGCAGAGAGTGGTAAAGACTGTTGAGAAGATCACCAGGACCCCACTGCCCTCTCTGCAGAGCATCTACAACTGCAGAGTCCGAAGGAGAACTGCCTCAATCCTCAGGGACCCCACAGGGACCCCACCCACCCCCAACATGTACTGTTCACACTTCTACCCTCAGGCAGCAGGTATAGAAGTATGAAATGCAGGACTTCCAAGCTAAAGAACTCTTTCTTTCCCAGGGCCATTAGTCTCCTAAATAACTGACTGGAGTTTATAACCATGGTCCACCTCATTCTATCTACCTCACACAACTGTATTTGACTTGTCCATCACACACCTACCTGCAGAGTTACACTTTATACTTCTATTCTGTTTTTATACTTTATGCTGCCTCTGTTATTTATGTTTATCTTTATACGTTGGTTTTGGCATTTGGTGTGGATAGCAAAGAAATAATTTCATTGTACAGGGAAATGTGTTTCCTTACTGTGCACGTGACAATAAACTTTGAACTTGAACTTGAAGTTTAAATTTTATATTCAGTCAATCAAACTATATATATACTATATATTTATATATATATATATATATATATATATATATATATATATATATATATATATATATATATAGTAAAAACACAAGAAAAGGCACAAAAAGATTTGGGGATCTACCCCATATATTGTAAACCAAACAGGCAACAAAAGTAATAGCTCCGGAGAACTGTCTGGTTCAACATTCAAATAGGGACAAACTAGGAAGGGAAGGTACTAGTCTTTTATAGTGGCAGGGGAGGAAGAGGCGAGTCCATGGGATTCAAACCGGAAATGAGGTCATAGGAGGCGTGGCTGGGAAGGGAGTGTAGGAACTGAAGGACTTTTAGGCAGGCTTCTCTTAAGGTGCAGAAGAGGAAGAAAACAGGTTAGTGCACTTTGTCAGTCCCTGCCCTTGTTTTCCGCCCTCGGTTAAGCCCTTAGCCTTATATATATATATATATATATATATAAACATAACAGCATATGGAAGCAAAGGTCTGTGACACGGTTTGCATATTTGTAACTAGAAATCCATAACGGGAGAGGATGAGTCATGTATCCTAAAATAGTTTTTTATTTCTAAGCTTTCAACCCCTACCAGTGGTCATCATCAGAGGAAAATGATTAGACATACAGGAATCAAAGGCAATATATAGCAAATGAGGATGATGGGGTAAGTGGGTGGTAAGGGGGAGTGGTATAAAATGTGGGGGTTGTTCGGCATAAAATCTTACAACTATGACACTTGCAACACATATACAAAAATGCTGTCAGAAGGAAGGACCCACAGTCTCTGATATACACATACAAGTTTAACAGGACACATATTTAACCGGGACACGGTGCGAGTACAATACAGGGCCAATACTAAGTGTATTGAGTGCCAGTCGGGCTAGCTGAATCGTAGCTCTCTAATAAAAACGCCATTAACAGGCTCTTGGACTCGAACCCAGCAGATGCAGGATTAAAAAGGAAGAACAGCTAAATAATAAAAAAGACTTTATGATCAACACCCTCCGAATCCCACTTTATCCTAATCCCCTTTCTTTTTGCCGTTCGGAGTCACCTGACCCCGCGGTGTTGTTTTAGATTATGCCATTTAAAAACAGGATGAGTGGATATAAACATTGCCGCGCATTATGTCATATCCATGTCTGACCACTAGGTGGAGGTCAAATTCTATTTACCATCCCCATGACGCTTTTCAATAACAGGTGGTCAATTGGATTGTCGCGCTTTAAGCCTGGAGACACGAATGCCGGGATAATTACATATCGCTTAATCGTTTCGATAAAGAAAATACCGACAAATAAGATTTGAAAAACAACTTTTTCAGCGAAGGTTAAGCATGAGAGCGCATATGGAACAAAAAAAAAACAACATTGGGGAAATTGAGTATTTCACGACTGACTACCTGACTTTCTGAATTGTTTTACAGGTAAATAGTGAAAAAATATTTTAACACACCGTAGTAATGTAAAACAACGCAAATATGTCAGTCTTTTGTCAATGCGGCAAGACAATTATTATTCAATATTAATATTAGTTATTAACTACCCAAGACAAAAATTAAAATTATACTACCACTCAGTTACAATTAGTTAAAAATATAAATAGGAAAAGTATCCTAGGTAAGAGTGAATCACACCGTTACTGAAGAAGAACAAGACCGCATGACTGGGAAGCCTGCAGGAAGGGAATACTGGGGTGTTTGAACGCGGTTTTTTTTTTTTTTTTTGGTTGTTTTTCGTAATACTGCTTATAGTTTTCATCTTTTTGTTTGATTTGAAAACTACACAATCTTAGGACCTGAATTGATTGATTTTTTTTTGGACCCTTGTGTATCAGAGAAATTCAAGAGGCATGGAGTCTGTCTGCGACACCAAAGAGGGGGATTGAGGAAAGGGCTGGATTGAAAAGTGGCTGGAAGTTTCTCCATTAAGCTAGGTGCCTTGTGAAGTAGGAACCTTACCACGAAGAGTGGTGGGTTCCTTTGGTATGATGGGCTTTTTCCACTCCCTAAATGAGATGCTTTCTCTATACATATTGGTGAGCCTGGTGCCAGCTTTGAAAAAGCGGAAGTAATTTCAGGTGCTTCGGCTTCAAATCTTGACATTTCTCCGTCTTTTTAAATATTTCGTCGTTTTTGCATGATTGTATATGGGGAAGTCCATAGTTTCGTTGTGGAACCTGAAATAACCTGCTTTAAACAAAAGATTTTAGTAGAGTCTTAGTGCTCAACGCATTATTACCACTAGTCGACCAATTTGCCCATTTTTGACTCTAACGTTTGGATCACATAGGCAAAAATAAAATTGCGGGTTCGTATATTTCCGCGCTCCAGATTACCTCACAAAGTGAGTAGGCAATGCACTGTTATGTGCTGCAAGTCCGGTTATTAATTCTTAGTTAACTAAAGGTCTCTAACTGATGCTTCACGGTGCCCTCATAAAGTCAAACCTGCGCACATTGAGTTCGGCGTCTGTATATTCAACTTCTTCTCCGCTAGGTGGCACTGGTTAATCATGTAACCTATAGAGGGGTTCTCGAAACTCGAAAAACCTGAAGTGAAACACTGTAAGTTTGTGTAGATGGAAGCTGTGCTGTGTATGAAAACCTGAATAACTAATGGGAGTAATTCAGTGTTTTGTCCCGGTATGTTTTTAGTCTGCTTTGTTTCATATGTTTTCCTCATCTTTCTACTCTTGCGCATTCTCCCAGCTTTGCAACTTGGCCTCCAGGACAGCGTGCGTCGACTGTCGTGTTATTATTGAGATCCTATGATGATCTGTTAATTTCTGTTGGAAGCGCAGTCACATCTCGGTAGGTCATTTTTCTGTGTGGTAATCTTTATGATATTCTTTGATTGGTGATGTGGAAGTTTTCATTGACACTGAGCTGGGTGATAATAAACACAAATGTACATTGTATTGAGCATTTCCGTATTGCTCATAAATTCTGTTTAGTTCTTTAAACAATTTCCTCAGTCATTTATATACCCTTGAAGATCAATATCACATTTGTAGTTCTGAAGTTATTTTTGTGTTTGGGATCCCTCTGCTGCAGTGCTTAATTCATTGAAACATATTATGATGGCAGCTTCTAGTGTATTCCTATCTCAAGCGGATTGGGCACAATTTTTTTACGTAACTTTTTTTCTGTATCATTTGATGTTGCCTTTCTTTGAGATGGAGGTTGGCACAGTGGTTAACTCAACACCTCGCAATGTCAGTGCATTCTTTCTGTGTGGTGTTTGCATGCTCTTTTTGCGCTTGTATTTTTTTTTTTCAGTTATTCAGTCTCTTTTTTTTAACTTGAGACTCCTTGTGAACACTACAGGATGTTTACCAAGCAATGGACTGGTATTGCATCCAGAGCTACTGTAGTTCCTGGACTCTATGCTGCTGGGAGAGGTTTTTACCCAACCATTCCTACCCCAAATTAGCATGTACTAAGAAAAGAACAGAATTTCTGAAAGCGCAGTACACCACACTGAGGTGAAATGGGATGAAAACTTTGAATGTTTTGGATGAGCGAAGCTCTTTGTAATTTTAGAATATTTTGTGAATATCCATTTAAAAGGTTGTAAAAATGGACTTAAGTCAATTAACTTCAAATGATCTCTAAAATGTGCGGCACGGTGGCGCAGTGGGTAGCCCTGCTACCTCGCAGTTGGGGGACCTGGGTTCGCTTCCCGGGTCCTCCCTGAGTGGAGTTTGCATGTTCTCCCCGTGTCTGCGTGGGTTTCCTCCGGGCGCTCCGGTTTCCTCCGAAAGACATGCAGGTTAGGTGGATTGGAGATTCTAAATTGGCCCTAGTGTGTGCTTGGTGTGTGGGTGTGTTTGTGTGTGTCCTGCGGTGGGTTGGCACCCTGCCCGGGATTGGTTCCTGCCTTGTGCCCTGTGTTGGCTGGGATTGGCTCCAGCAGACCCCCGTGACCCTGTGTTCGGATTCAGCGGGTTGGAAAATGGATGGATGGATGATCTCTAAAACTCTAACTTTTTAAACAGATATGCACAATTTTCTTTTTATTTTTGCAAATATGTGAACCCAAATAAACACCGGTCTCACTGAGTTGAGTTCTGATAGCAATTATGTCAGATTGTCAGAAGCCTCCTCCAAAATATATTTGTGCACATCTTGTATTACTTCGGTATTCTTTCTTCAATAACACTGCATCCAGAAACTCCAGATATTGTGCAGTCTAAGGAGGGTTCAAAGCAGTTCTACAAATCTTATACATCAAAATTCATTTTGTTTATTTCTTTTTCTAAAATTCCATATTCTGGTTTCCATGATTTTGAGCAATTCTAACTAGGCCAAATAACAAAAGGATGGGTTCTGGGTTGGGAGTGGTAGATGTTTTCTTTAACACTGAAGCCCTGCCTCAAAGTGGTCTCTGCATGCCCATGTCTTATCTGGTGACGTGATGTCTCCTGAGCAGGACAGAGCTTTTCTATTTAGCATCACTCTTTGACCTGCACTAAGAAATGTTTGCACATAATATCCTTTGTGACTTACACTATGCAAATATTTATCATTGTGATAATCTGTTAAATTGTCCAACTTTTTTTTATTATACTTTTGTTTAATGGATTCCATTAGGTGACTTAAATGATGAAAGCAAGCTGTTTAATTCTATTTAGATTCATAAAATGAAATTTACAAATTGTGTTTTGTCAACATGAACAAACAGCAGTAGAGAAATGTGTTTACTCTTAACATTTGAAGCCATTTCTGCTTTTGTGTTTACGTGAACAATTGTTCTATTTCTGTGAAGTTGATTATGGTTAACCCTTGGAATAACAGCAATCTACAGAACTAAGGGGCAAAACGCTGTGTGGAGATACAGCCCCCTTACACAGGCAGACACCGATGTCCAAAAGCACACACGTTTATTACTTTTTTTCACTGTATAACACCCCACAATGCTCGATTCAGACCAATACTCAGACGCTTCTTTCTCTCTTCCTCTATTCTTCTGTCGCCCATACTCCTCCTCTCACAAGCTCTGTCTTCTTCCTCCTGGCTCGCTTGCTGGGTCTTCAGTAGTCCTTTATATAGTCCTTGACCCTAAAGTGCTTCCATACTTCTGTCCCTGTGACTTGCCAGCACTTACGGGACAGATGGAGCACTTGGTTTTTCTTCAGCTCAGAAGTACTTTGGGGCTTCTGACCCCGTGACTTAGGAGTACTTCCGGGCTATATGGGAAATATAAATCCCCAGATCTTCCTGCAGCATCTCCTGGCGACACCCACAGTACCTAGCAGGGCTGTGATGCAGAACTACAGATTCCATGATGCCCTGTAGGAATCCGGGGCAACACTATGCTGCAGGGAACTCGCCATCTGGCATCTTGGGGGAGGCAGTTTCCCACAGTAGCTGCCATCCCCCATCCTTCTCTTCTTTGGGTGTCCTGACCGGGTTGAACTGCAGGCCATCCGCCACAGCTGCTCTAAATCTGTGGTGGACCATGTGGTGAAAAAAATCAATAATCCACATGTTACTGTGATCTGTGTTTAAAGACATAGCATTTCCGTTTTTTGCTTTATTATCATTTACTTACATTTGCAGAGTGGTTAGCCCTGCTTTTTTGCACACTCTCTACTTGTCTATACAGTTGTGCATGTTAGGTTAAGTAGAAGTTTTAAAATATCCCAGTATGACTAACTGTGTGTGTGTGTGAATGTGCTCCATGATGGATTGACACCCTACCTTGAGTTGGGTCCTGTCTTGCACCCAATGGTAGTTAGTCTGTTAAAGAAACACAAGCTGCTTATAGCTAAGTTATGTAGGATACAAGCATGAAAAAAGAGAAAAAATAAGGCCAACGCAATGTGTGTGTGAGAGTGGGTCCTGTGATGGACTAGCACTGCATCTAGGGCACTCAACAACCATGCACTGTTTTAAGAGGTCTTGAGAAAGTAGTAATTACAGTTAGGTCCATAAATATTTGGACAGAGACAACTTTTTTCTGATTTTGGTTCTGTACATTACCACAATGAATTTTAAATGAAACAACTCAGATGCAGTTGAAGTGCAGACTTTCAGCTTTAATTCAGTGGGGTGAACAAAACGATTGCATAAAAATGTGAGGCAACTAAAGCATTTTTTAACACAATCCCTTCATTTCAGGGGCTCAAAAGTAATTGGACAATTGACTCAAAGGCTATTTCATAGGCAGGTGTGGGCAAGTCCGTCGTTATGTCATTATCAATTAAGCAGATAAAAGGCCTGGGGCCTCATGTATAAAGCCGTGCGTAGAACTCACACTATAACATGGCGTAAGCACAAAAGCGGGATTGTGCGTACGCACAGAAAAATCCAGATGCAGGAATCTGTGCGCACGCATACTTTCACGTTCTTCCACTACATAAATCCCGATCGGCGTGAAAAGTAACGCACGTGCACGCGCCTGCTGTCCCGCCCCAACTCCTCCCAGAATTACGCCTCTTTCAATATGCAAATCAATATAAATAGCCTTCTATGAAAAGACAATGGGAAAAGCACGGGGGAAATATAAGAATTTCAGCGAATACCAAGTGGAGGAAAAGGAAAAACGTACTATTTGTTGGTTTAAGCAGTGGTATAATCATCAAAAGAAAGTTGATCGAGTGACAGAGTGTCGGAGAAACTCGAAGGCTCAACTTCACAAACTCGCACAGTGCCCGAAATAAAAAAGAAATCACATATCAAAGTCGCCGTGAAAAGGCGAGTCGTAGCCCACCGTCTGAGTGTCATATGAAAGCTTATCAGGGTACAGAAAAAAAAATAGGCACACAGTGGGAAAAAAGCACGAAATGTCAACTTTAATCTCGAAATTTCACGTAGTTTATTTTGCCATTAAAGTAGAACATCATAAACTTCATCTTAACATCGTTTATTTTACTAGTTTCTCAAGTAGCACGTTAAATGCTTTGTTCTGTATTTGATCTTCAATGTGCTCTATGTATGTGAATCACTACGTGCTTCCGTTCTTTCTCATTCTCCGACACAGAATCCATTACATTTGTGATATTACAGCTCTCTGAATAATTAAAATACTGACATGTATACGTGATATCATTGTCATGATGATAGGAATGAAAGCATGTTATTAAACATGGGAACACGGTGGCGCAGTGATTGTGCATATCTCACGCAAGAGGCTTGCTGCGCCATGTGCGACCTTCGATGAAATAATTTATTACAGAAGTACTGTCTCTTTCAAACGTACTAACCTCCAATTCCTGTCCTTACTTTTCTTTCTCCAAATGACCAATCGCCACACAATCAGCTCTGTAATAGACGTTAAGCCATCTGTAAGCTTAGAACGCCGATTCTTCAGAACTTTTAAGGAACATCGAAATATCTTCGTAGTAAATGTTTAATTATTCTATCCGTCTATCTTTCCAGTGTCGCGTCAGCGCAAGAATACAACGCAATGCAGGAACAATCCCTGAGCTAGCTAGCGCTGCGGCACCATGTCCTCACATGTTTAATTATTAACAATACAGATTATTTAAATGAAGTTAAAGTTTTAGCTGTATAATATAATCAACATATTTTGCTGCATTTCATCTTAAAAATGAATTCCGTCATCATATGTAAATACGCGCTTTATAAAGTGGCGCAGGTTGTGCAATATTATAACTGTAGTGCAAGTTTACAGTGAGGTGATTGTACTTATAAGTAAACAGTTATATAAGGAGCAGTTGATGGACTGATTGAGTGCGTTTAGAGTTCTTGGGATGAAACCTTTTCTAAACCGCGAAGTCCGTACTGGGAAGTCTCTATAAAGCGTTTTGCCATGGCTGAGTCAGCGTCTGCTTCATGCTGTATACCGATATTTCAGCTGCTGCTGTGATTCCCCACTCAGATACAGTGATATAAATACTCCGAGTGGTGCAGCGAGAGTAATATGGAAAAAGATGATCTGCTGTGGCAACCCTTAACGGGAGCAGCTGAAAGAAGAAGAAGATGCAGTGAGAGTTACAACGCTAAAGCAGTTATGGTATTTGGAATACTATGGCTATTCCCTGGACCATTATATTGCTACAGGTTAATTACAATCAGATGCATTACACTAATAAACAATATGCAGTTAGTTTCAGTGTATTTATAAAGCCGCGTCAGGAATGTGGATCTAAGAAAGAAAGGTGACCACGCAGGAACAGTAGCACTGCTTTGACGCTGGGTGCCGCCAGTCTGCAAAACCGAGCGGAGAAATTGCGTACGCCAAGGTATGAGTTACCGTGGAAATGTGCGTGGCTTTATGCCAAGTTTAGGTTTTATACATCGCGATTTGAGCGTGGAAAGGTTCGTACGCAACATTTCTGTGCGTACGCACCGTTTATACATGAGGCCCCTGGAGTTTATTTGAGGTGTGGTGCTTGCATGTGGAAGATTTTGCTGTGAACAGACAACATGCAGTCAAAGGATCTCTCCATGCAGGTGAAAGAAGCCATCCTTAAGCTACGAAAACAGAAAAAACCCATGCAAGAAATTGCTACAATATTATGAGTGGCAAAATCTACAGTTTGGTACATCCTGAGAAAGAAAGCAAGCACTGGTGAACTCAGCAACGCAAAAAGACCTGGACATCCATGGAAGACAACAGTGGTGGATGATCGCAGAATCATTTCCATGGTGAAGAGAAACCCCTTCACAACAGCCAACCAAGTGAACAACACTCTCCAGGGGGTAGGCGTATCGATATCCAAGTCTATCATAAAGAGAAGACTGCATGAAAGTAAACACAGAGGGTGCACTGCAAGGTGCAAGCCACTCATAAGCCTCAAGAATAGAAAGGCTAGATTGGACTTTGCTTAAGAACATCTAAAAAAGCCAGCACAGTTCTGGAAAATCATTCTTTGGACAGATGAAACCAAGATCAACCTCTACCAGAATGATGGCAAGAAAAAAGTATGGAGAAGGCGTGGAACAGCTCATTATCCAAAGCATACCACATCATCTGTAAAACACGGTGGAGGCAGTGTGATGGCTTGGGTGTGCATGGCTGCCAGTGGTACTGGGACACTAGTGTTTATTGATGATGTGACATAGGACAGAAGCAGCAGAATGAATTCTGAGGTGTTCAGAGACATACTGTCTGCTCAAATCCAGCTAAATGCAGTCAAATTGATTGGGCGGCGTTTCAGGGTACAGATGGACAATGACCCAAAACATACAGCCAAAGCAACCCAGGAGTTTACTAAAGCAAAGAAGTGGAAAATTCTTGAATGGCCAAGTCAGTCACCTGATCTTAACCCAATTGAGCATGCATTTCACTTGTTGAAGACTAAACTTCAGACAGAAAGGCCCACAAACAACAACTGAAAGCCGCTGCAGTAAAAGCCTGGCAGAGCATTAAAAAGGAGGAAACCCAGCATCTGGTGATGTCCATGAGTTCAAGACTTCAGGCTGTCATTGCCAGCAAAGGGTTTTCAACCAAGTATTAGAAATGAACATTTTATTTCCAGTTATTTAATTTTTTTCCAATTACTTTTGAGCCCCTGAAATGAAGGGATTGTGTTAAAAAACTGCTTTAGTTGCCTCACATTTTTATGCAATCGTTTTGTCCACCCCACTGAATTAAAGCTGAAAGTCTGCACTTCAACTGCATCTGAGTTGCTTCATTTAAAATTCATTGTGGTAATGTATAGAACCAAAATTAGAAAAAAGTTGTCTCTGTCCAAATATTTATGGACCTACAATAGCTGTATATGGCCATTGTTGTGTGCAGAGTAAAGTGAAGTTCATATTTGTATGTTAACAAACATTACACGTCACTACCTGCATAAGTACAACAGTCAAAATGAAATACAAAATCATAGGCAAAAACACTGTGTACATATGAAAATTAATGCATTTTTTAAATGTGAATATTTTCCAAGACTGTAACTAATGGATATCTATCTATCTATCTATCTATCTATCTATCTATCTATCTATCTATCTATCTATCTATCTATCTATCTATCATGTAATGACTAGCTCCACTCTGTAATGCACCACAGGGCAGACATTTCCCCGAAATAGTGAGCACATATTATAGACATCTGTCTGTGGCAACAAGCAGGGCCAGATTTAGACACTTAAGATAGACGGGCTATAGTTTAGGGCCTCTCAGTCTCATGTAGCACCTCAAAATACCAAAATTTCTTTCATTTTTTATTGTCTGACTTGCATATTTTTGAAGTGCCAATGCAGCAACCGTAACTCTACCCTACTGTTATACCTTCTGACAACATTCTTGCCAAGTTGAATAGTTACATAGCTTTATTCTCTATTAACAAATTCTAAATGGGACCACCACAGTATCCCATAGTTGAGGGCCTCACCATATCTAAAACTTGGCCTGGTGACCATGTATTCAGTTTATGGTCTTATTCTAAAGGGAATCTTAATGAAAATTGACACCAAAACAAGCAATAATCAGTCTGGTCAGGTCAGGTCAGGGAGCATGCACTGGTACAGCACATTGCTGCAACCACATGACAAAACAGCTTGGGATCCCAGTTGGCAACCCACTGGCAGACATGCGGTCCAGTCCCACTCCCTGAAAATGACCATCTATCTGCCGCAGCCAGGTGTTATGTGGGCATCCCCTTGGTCTGGTCCAGCCTCTTGGGTCCTCAACAATGAGGATACTGTGAGCCAGATCACCCTCAGGGAATTGCGCTACATGGTAACTGACACTCCCTCACATGAGGTAATGTGCCTCCTTCGGGACTCTGAGAGCAACCACTCGGTCACACAAAATCAAACCAGCGGTTCCCAAACCAGAAGCACTAGGACTCTAAAGACTTGGACCTTCATCCCGAGTGGTGAGAAAAGCGCTATATAAATGCAAAGAATTATTATTAAGAATCATCCTTTTGCAAAGATATTGGGAGTGCCGCACACCCCTTTCCGGTGACTCCATGCCCCCACATGCTCTCCCAATCCGTCTATTGACTTCATAGGAAGGGTCGCCAGAGACATGAATGTCGCTGCCAAGGTAAGTAAACCTCTCAATAAGGTTGACATTCTCTCCACAGACAGGCACAGTGCTGATGGCTGTGCCCAAGAGGTCATTAAAGGCCTGAATCTTAGTTTTTATCCAGGACACTCACATACCCAGACACTCAGAGTCCTCACTCGGATCAGAGCTTCCATTGACTCCATAAACATCACAGCATCATCTACAAAGTCAAGATCAGTGAATCTTTCTTCACCAACAGATGCCCCACAGCCACTAGACCACATTACCCTGACCAACACCCAGTCCATGCAAGCATTGAACAAGAGTAACAAGAACACACCCCTGACAAACCCCAGAATCAACTGGGAAACACGCAGAGATTCTGCCTTCACAGCACTCACCATATCAGTGTACAGATGTGATATCCAGCAACTTTGGTGGGAATCTGCAAAGTTTCAAGATGTCCCACAGGGCAGCTTGATCAACTGAGTCAAACGCTTTATAAAAATCAACAATCCCTGCAAAGAAACTCTGCTGATATTCACATTTGCGCTCCTTGAGAACCCTCAGTGCAGGATGAGATTGATGGTAGTTGTCTTAGGCATAAAACCAGGCTGCTCCAGTTGCTGGTAGATGAGCAAGTGATCAATAATCAATAATAATCAGTAGTAGTAACTATTTTGACAGTTTTTAAAAAGTAAAAAAAAAGTTTTTAAAAGTCTTCAACATCAACTTTAACAAGTGTATGCTAAGGAAAAAGAATGAATCTTCAATCATATATACTGTATTTACTTCCAAAGTTTGTAGCCCTTTAAATAACTATTTTATTCCATAAATTTAATGAAGATCCATATCTTTGTGATCATAGTGTAAACTTTGCAATGTTGGTATTAGTAACTTATGAGCCATAAATGTAAAATGAAATATATCGTAAATAGCCTTTTAGAAGCAGCTGTAAACTTAACTGTGGGAAATTGTGCCCATGTAGCCAAAAGAGCATTTGGGAGTTGATGTCAGATGAGAAGACCTTACTCTTAATCAGCATTCCAATTCAACCCAAATGTGTTCAGTAGGTTTGAGGCCACTGGCCAGGGCTCTGTGCAGGCCACATAGGTTCTTTCACAACAAACACATCAAATCAAGTCTTTATGGACCTGGCTTTGTATTTATGGGCACTGCCATGCAAGGACAGAAAAGGAACTTCTGCAAACTGTTGCCACAAAGTTAGATATGCACAATTGTATAGTTTAAACAGTACCTTTCACTGTAAGCAAAGGGGCCTAGACCAAACCCTAAAAATCATTCCCACATCATCACCCCTCCTCTACCAAACTTTACAGTAGGCATTGCATTCCAAAAGGTACAGTAGTGTTCTCCTGGAAACTTCAACCCCAGATTCAACCATCAGACTGCCAGATAGTGAAGCATCAATCATCCTTCCAGAGAACATGTTTCCAGTGCTTCAGTGTGCTTTACACAACCCTACCCAACACTTGGCACTGCACATACTGATCTTAGGATTGTGTGCAGATGTCGGGGAAACCCATTTCATGAAGCTCCAGATAAACAGTTTTTGTGCCGATGTTGCTTTCAGAGGCAGTTTAGAACTTTGTTGTAAGTGATGACACAAAGGACTATTTTTATGAATTATGTGTTCACCACTCAGCAGCCCCACTCTATGAGTTTGCAAACCCCACTACTTTGTGGCTGAGTTGTTGTTGCTCATGGACATGTCCACTTCACTATAAAAGTGCTTATAGTTGTCCAGGGTAGATCTGGCAGAGCAGAAATTTCACCTACTTACTTGTGGCATAGGTAGCATTCTGTAACAGTGCCACGTTTAAATTCACTGAGTCTTCAGTATGACCAATTTTACTGCCAATGTTTGTCAATGGAGACTTCCTGACTAGGTGCTTGATTGTTAACAATGGGTATGGCTAAAACACCTGAGATTAACAACTTGGGGGTGTGTCCACATGCTTTTGTCCATATAGTGTATCTCTGTCTTCAGTCTTTACTGAGATTCTGCTCTTATTTAATTCACCACAATGCATATCTAAACTCAACTTGCTGTTATGTCATATAGTGATGCAATAGTTAAAATAACAGAAAGATATCGTAGTATGGGCCCTAGTCTTGCCAAATTGATACTAAATATGCTGGACAAAAGCAAAACCATAATAGGTAAGTTCTTATGGAGTACTAACACATGAAATTATGAAAAAAAATCATAACTAAGTGCCTTCTCATTTTTAATTCAATGTGGTATCACTAACTCATTGAAAAAATGTATAACTAGCGAACAAAAAAGCAAAATTCATAATTATAATTACTGATATAAATACATAGTGGTAATTCTGTCTTAAGTGACTCCATAATATCTTTTACTAGAATAGGCACTAGTGATGCTCATAGTTTCCTTGATTTTAAATGAATTGGCATTTGGGATAGAAAGGAAAAAATGTTTCCAACTCGCAGAAAGTAGCCCTGAAAACTTTTTTAATGATGGCATAAACTAAAAACTTCAGTGTTACACAAAAGAGCTGGTCTGCTTATTAGCATGTGACAGTTGGAGATGGAAACATAGATGAGCGACATCACATTGTATACCTACCTATAGATATGCTCATCTTTCTGGACTGCTGCAAGAAAAAGGTACAAAAATATGGAAAAATACATGCAGTGGCTTTGCATTGTTTCGCATTTCCTTTTGGTCCTTCTCAACCCAGAATGGCAATGTGGGGAATGGACAAAATCATTATAACCCTAAAGGAGGTGTAATTCACCCTTTCCGTCAGATCATCATAAGCAGTGGAAACCTTCATGTAACTGTGCATGCACTGAAGTTTTTTCCCTTCAGAATTAGATTTCCCTTTATTGGCCAGATACTCTACTGTGCACTGGGAACTTGTCTTGATAGTATTGGAGCAACATACAAGGACAAGAAAGAAATCAAAAAATAAACATAAGAAGATAAAATCTGGAAAGACTGATCCACAATACCTACTGTCCAAGGAGATACATAAACAGATCTGTAAGAAATCACAAGTGAAGATCTGTTAACTTTTAAAAATAAAGTATATTCATTATACTTTAAGGATCTCTCACATATGCTCACATCAGAAACGTTTAAGACTGTATTTGAAATGTAAGAGTAAATCACGAGTTCCTAGAATAAACCCAAATGCATACCATAGTCTTAGCTAATAGTTAACTAAATTGTTTTTTAATAGACTGAAATATCTTCTCTTTCTTGTCAAATTTTTCATGTTCTTTTGAATCAAAATAAGATGTAAACAATATACTCCCCACATTATTGTTACATTAAAAACTCAATTTTCTAATAATCAGTTTTAGTTTCATGCAATACTTTTACTTTTGACCATTTCAAAGCTTTTTTTCCCATTAAAACATACGAAACAATTAACTAATGGGGATGTTTATAATTTTAATTTAAGTTAAAATAACCATGTTTGCTGGTATTACTTAGATGTTTGTAGTTTTATTGACATAAATCTCTTAGTGTCAGATTAATGCAATTGATATTGAAACAAAACCATTGGATTGTTGTCTTTTAAAAAGAGGCATAATCTGTCACAGGAACTGTTGTAATTATTCACATATTTTATGTCAATCTTACTCAAAATTAATCATTTTTATACTCAAAATACTGTATGATGTGACTGTTTCTACCGTATACAGTTGCATTAAGTTACAGTAATTTAACCTAAAGTAAACACGTTTTAAGTACATGACTATCCTATATTTGTATATAGTATGATATTTTGCATAAAGAACCATGCCTTTTTTGCATTATTGTCCAAAGATTCCCACACCTTTATATAGTTGGGTGGAGAAAACATCCAAGATTTTTAGCAAACTGATTTTTTACTGCATGTCATAGATTTTGAGTGTTTGTGGAAGTTGATTTATGATTTTTTTTTAAATTTCCAAACTTTTAGCCCACACTACATTACAAATACATCATTTTCTTCTTTTCCAATACAACATGAAAGGTAATTGTTAGATTACACAAAGTGCAATCAGCGAGTGTAACTCACATTCACCTTATACATTGTTTGAACCACTGCATTATTTTTAATAAAATGTATACAGTATGGTGTATTGATCATGTTAATAGAATGCCTGTGTCATGTTTTAATGGATTAGATCAAGTGGTTCAAAGTGAACATATTCAGTTAGTAAATAACTATGTTTCTTAGGTTTGACAAATTCAAAGCACATTGTAGCTACACAACAACACATATTTGCAGCAACCCAAGTTTGTGTGTAGAAGTGCAACAAAATGTTTCTTACAAATTAATAACACTTATTACTTGGAACCTGTTCACATAACTAGATTAAGTAACTTCAACATTTAATCTTTTTTCAGTGTACAGTATATAAAACACACATTAAGTGAAATATTAATTTAGGGCCAAACAAATATTCATGAGGAAAAGCTATAAAAATACATAAAGAGAAAAATCATTCTATTATTAATATCAAACATTATGTAATGACTGAGGAATAACCTTTGAGCTAGACAAAACTGTTACATAAAGTCTGCCCTGATGTTAATCCCTAGGCTCTGTGTTGAAACCATCAAGAAGCAGACTGGGAAATCATCCAGGACTTGACTATAGGACCATCTGCTTCTGAAAATGCTCTGCCTTGATCACAGAACTGCATTTGTGTTAAAGTATTATGTTTCCTGAAATGTCATAGATTATAAATTATAGAAAGATCACGATTTCTGCTATGGGGACTATGAACCTCTCCCTATTTCTAAAAAGAACGCCAAGATGATTTACCTAGTTAACCGCATGAGTGTTGCTACAACAGAGTCTGATTTGACATGAGAAGAACAGGAAAAAATCAATCCAGAGCTGAATTTTATAATGATTTCAAAAATAAAAGAGAGAGACTTACTGCTGTGTGGTTTCTTGAACTCCCTTCTAAAACCAGACATGGAGGTGATATCTTATTTAACTGCTCAGCCATACAATAGAGAGTCCATGTGTGATACAAGTGGGATGACAAGGACAAGGAGAGCTCATTGCAATGCATTTGTGTTTGAAATTGATTCTTGAAATGTGGAATTTCATTTTTTTAGTGGGAAAGGATACAGAGATTGTGCAATAGTAGAACAGTGTTGCATTAATATCGATTAATGCCTTTCATTAATTCATTCAGTTTATTTTTGTATAGCACTCTTCACTGAGTGCAGACATAGTGTACAGTGATAAATTCTTAAGTAAAATGCAATGTATTTTTTTATGTTATTAAATGCAGAATTGGAACACATGAAGACACAGATTTGTTAAAACACACAGAAAATAAAGTAGACAGTTCTTAACATACATGGAAACCCAACAATATCTGTCCATTAATTAACTGATTTAAGCCTTGCCTCAAATCACAGAATTAAGTCTATAATCATTGATCTCAAGCAGGAGTCTCTATCCTACTTTTCTCTTATTCCCTGTCACAAAAATGACGTAAGTCACCAAAAAAGTCGTCAGTCCGTCCGTTCGTCCATCCGTAAGCAACTTACCTTTACTGCCCATGCTCCAATTTTAATTTAATTATCTGTACACGTGACAAAAATGAACTGAAAAAACTAATGTTTTTTTATTACATAACAATGCTTTTTTTACATTATAATGCAATAATTTTCATTAGCTTTTTTAAGATGTGCATTCTTGCACAATTAACATGTTGTTTATTCTATGCAATGAATGAAGATAAGCTTGTAACTTCCTTTCACAGAACTTCAGGCTGACACATGAAATATGGTTTTAGCTACTCATTGCTTAGATGTGCCCGATGTGTACCTACATCATTACCCCTATACAATATAATGTATTTTTAGGGATGCGCAAATCTATTCTCAGCCCTCTTCCTGCAAGGTAGACCAATTCACATATAAAATAATCCAGTGATAATGTGAACCCATAATATGGCAACTAATTAACCATGATAAAGATACATTGTATTTCTTAAGCTGTAACACACTCTGAATTAAACATTTACCTTTTGATATTCAAGCCTACACTCTTATGCCTTTTTTGAAGTATACTTGCTAATTCATCAACAAGTGGCACACGTCAGAGACCTCCAGAATGGTTTCTATTTTCCTGCAAATTTACTATATTTCTATTGTATTGGTTTGCTCCACATGCATCACATGGGTCAGGAGCACAAGGGGAATTTGTGAAAGAATAACAAAACTCTGGATGCCTGAGGTGGGGACAAAAACTTCATTAAAGATGAAATGCTCATGAGCCCCACCAGAAGTGAATCACTGGATGCTCCATCTCATAAGATTTTCATGAGACAAGACTCTGTACTCTCAGGTGGCCCAGTATGAGGATAAAAGGCAAGCCAGGGCAGACAATCAGCAGTGCAATTCCAGCACAAGGCTGGTGGGGAACTTTGCCTTAGCTAAGCAAAGAAAGGGTCCCTTACCTTGAATAACAGGACAAGAGTGTCTGAAGAAAGGACATAGAGGCTATTCTGCCTTTCAAAGTCTTCTGACTAAAAGGATCAACCTCTCTCTCTGCTGAACAGAGACAAATTGCAGTCTGTTTTTGTTACAGATATCTGAAGGCACATTTCACATTGACACCTGGGCCATGTCATATAAACAAATAGGTGAAATGTTAATATTACCCGCTCTGCCAATCTCATGTAATATTTACCTATAGTAAAATCCTAAGTGAATTCATTAGTGAACAAGGCACTTTTTACAAATTAATTAATTTTATTCTGTTTCACTGCTACTACATCCTTTCTGACTGACCACTAAACTAGATCAGAGGCATTATACACAATTAATTCATTAAAATTTCATGCACCAACAACAGCTTCATACATCCTTCCCTCTGACATTACCACCCTGTGATGAAATAAAATTATAAATTCATCATGTATATCTTATATATACGAAATGTAATAGCAGAGCCTTAGGTTAAAGTGCCTAAAGTGGTGTCTTTAACTGACCAAGCTATAAACGACTATTTGTTGCAATTTACAGTATGTTGCCTGAATACTATTAAATGTTATTCAAGAAACAGAAAGAGAGACTGATACAGCATTTATTAACAAAAAATGTGCATTTTTTTGTCCAGAATTAGTTTCTAATGGAAACCTGCTGATGTATACACATGGAAGGGATATATGCAAGACACGGCAGAATATAATATACACTGATGTTTCCAAATTAAAACTCCCTAATGAGGTTTCCACATAAATTTGTAATCAAAGATGCACTAAGACTACCAATGTTTTTGGCCCTTTTCTTTAATTTGTGGAAAAAAAGAAACTTCTGGATTTGGGGCTCTTATGCATATAAACTTGTTAACTTACTTTATTAAAGATTTTTCTCTGAAAGAAAGTACATATTGTTCCAAACACTACAGAATGTATAAGGATGAACCATACTGTCAGAGAGCTAGGGGAATGTTCTTGTATGGTGCTATTCATGGTTATAATATAATGTAACCTGTAGCAAGGAGCTGTCAAGTTTGTTATGCCTTGTGGATGTTCTAGATGACAAGCCAAAGAAACTAAACATGAGATCAGACGTGACTTCATTACCACTGGCTCCAGGACTGTTCTTACCCTATTCTAGCTATAACTGATAGCAGCACAAACTAGTTAAAAATAATTTTCTGATTCCATTAATAGGGGGATTCAATTAAACTAGAATAGGGTAAGAACAGTCCTGGAGCCAGTGGTAATGAAGTCATGTCTGATCTCATGTTTAGTTTCTTTGGCTTGTCACCTAGAACATCCACAAGGCATAACAAATTAATTAATAAAGAGAAATCACAGTACACCTACACTATGGAGACATCTGAAGCCTCATTCCAACTGAAAACAGATAGGAGCATTGCTTAATCACCACCACCCCACCCATTAACAATAAGACGGTAACAGTTGCTGCATACCATACCACCTGTGTGTTATGTGATGTTTCCCAGAGATGTTAAGGCTAATTGAACAAATTAATTGTTAATCCACAATACAGACGTGTCTAATGGAGAAAAAGCAAACTGATAAAACATGTATGTACAAATAGGCATAATCTGTTTTCCTTGAGTCCAGGCTAGTGATTCATGAATGCCTCCATGTGCAGAGCAAAACAGATCTCTTCAGTCTCACAAAACTAACAAGTGTGGTATAGGACACCTTAAGTGTGTTTTAAACTGAAGGATTCTTTTGTTAAGTGTTTTTACAAGATTGTAGAAGTTTCACCTTGGTATTGCCAATTTTCCTAAGCTTTAAGTGGCACACAATGCCAGAAATTCAGCTGCACCCCTCCCACCGCATGCAGCGGTCTCACATGAGTCTAAAGGGACGCAGACGGCGCGAGGTCTCATTTCTTCCAAAAGGGAGACACATACTGTCGTTGTGCTCAAGAGCAAGAGGAGGACCCTGAAAAGGAAAACCAGGTCTCCAAATAGTACAGAGCAAAAGCCCATCTGCTTATGTGCAGTGGAGGGCTTTGCTGCGTGGAGGTACAGAAACACACCGACCTTGGCTGGGTATGAGGCCAAATGGGGCTTCCTATCCTGTTTTATTATTCACATGGCATGTGAGAGTGACGGGAGCGACACTGTTATGAGTGTCAGAATCTGGGCCACGGTTGGAGGCGCTGTTGGTTCAGAATGTTGGTGGACACCAGGAGATGGTGTCAGGGCAGCACCTCCCCGTGCCTTTCTTCTTTTGTCATTGCAGGGGGGAGCTGTGGACCCGAATTCATAGACTTCCCATCCATGGAGAGAAACTGCCTTCATGGGATGGGCCACTTTGCCCCTCAACGCTCAGCTTAAGGAGGGGCAGTGTGGCGTATAGCCAGGGCCCTTTCCCAGTCAGGATGCCTCCACGCTGGAAATGCCTCCCCCGGAACCCTAGATGGCAGCCCCCCCTTGGGTTACAGTGGTGCCTCAGACTTCCACAGGGCTTCATTGGAGTTGGAGTTAGTTAGATACAGTCCTGTTGGGATCCATGTGTGCTGCCAGAGGTGGCTGCAGCAGTTGCTGAGCCCTGGAGTGCTGCTCTTCCACCACACCAGGAAGTGCTCCCAGGAAAGCATCAATGAGCATCTGGAACACTTCTGGGTGCTGTATAAGAGGAGGCAGCACACACTACTTGGGTAGCCAGAGTCAGGAGGAGGGAGACGAAGCTTGCCGGGAGGCGTGGAGGAGAAAAAGAGAGAGAAAGAGGAATTATATTGTGCTGGACTGATTTATGCTTGTGGGAAACGGTGGAAGGCGTTTCCCACAAGGAAAAAAGAGAAATAAAAGCGTGTGCTTGTACTCGTGCCTCTGCATGCGACTCTGTCGGGTTTGAGCGGTGGTTTGCCCGCCTGGTGGTCCACAATAATTATATATATATATATATATATATATATATATATATATATATATATATATTATATATATATATATTATATCCATCCATTTTCCAACCCGCTGAATCCGAACACAGGGTCACGGGGGTCTGCTCGAGCCAATCCCAGCCAACACAGGGCACAAGGCAGGAACCAATCCCAGGCAGGGTGCCAACCCACCGCAGATATATATATATATATATATATATATATATATATATATATATATATATATATATATATATATATATATATATATATACACTGTATAAATATTGTCACACACGGGAGACAGTTTTAGGACTCAGGTGATGGCAATTCTCCAACAATCCAGTGGGGTGGTGCTGTGTGATAATGCTCTCCCTTTTCCTATTTTCCTCTCTCTGCAGACTGGAAGACTGACAGCTCTCTTCCAACAATGTCACTTCTGGTATCCACCCACCTGGACCTGCCTCTTCCTGCCTATTAGCCATATGCCCAGAAGTACCGCCATCTTGGACATTCTAAATAGGACTTCTGTCTGAGAAATCTTGATTTTTGCATTTTCACATACTTTATTTTGATCTAACCTATTTTCAGTTATACGGGGTTTGCCCATGGGCACCCCAATACCCTCACTCTCTCCTTTGGTCTTATTACAATATACATATATATTGTCAAACATGCACATTAGAGGGTCATTGTTCAAGTTCTTCTAAGGTATGCAATACCACCGCAGGCCAGGGGGAAGTGCTGCCGCTAATTGTGTCTTCCTTTGCCTCCATAGAACAGAGAATCTGCCCAGTAAGGCAACTGACTCCACCCCTTCCAGTTTCCAGACCATTAAAGCCCAGCCGTCTGGAAGGAGGCATCACTTGTTGACTTGTCGAGTTCCTTCAAGCCATCCCAACAGAATTCATGCTAGAATCCTTGATAGGCAGCAGTTTTTGCTAGTGGGCGACATTTCTGTTTGCAATTGTACCATTGAATGCAGTTTTATTTTGTTTTGGAAGTAAATGAATACAGCCAGGTTGGCACCCCAACATTTATTGCTGTTATCAACCCATTATTATCTCAGGCAATCACCATATATTGTGGAAAGACACAAACACAATGATAAAGATTTGGGGATCCACCCCATATATTGTAAGGTTCAGGTTGAGTAATCACTAAGGACTGAGTCATAACTTCGGAAGGGTGTGCTTGCTGGAAAGGAAGTGGAATGAGGTCATCAGTGAGGGCCGGATGTGAGGTCAGGAACAGAAGCAGAAGCAGAAGTGATATGGTCAGGTGGTTTTCTCCTCTGAAGGTCTGTGAAGAGGGAGGAAAAGGCATTAGTGCTCATCGCTAACCCTCGTTCAGCTTGTCATTACACTGATTTAAGTCCTTTGACTGCCTTCCAAGCGCACTTGCGTGACAATATATATATATTGTGGCGGATGGCCATTGGCCCTTGCCCGGCCAGGACGCCCAAAGTGTGGAAGGACCGGGGAAAGAGGATTGTCGGGGCAGTTTCTTCCCCAGGCCAATAGAGGGTGGCCCCCTTGGTTTTGAGTGGGGCCACAGGTTATGAGCATGGAGGCTCAACCCTGTTGGAACCCGTGGCCACTGCCAGGGGGTGCATGAACCTTTCCAGGGCCTTATTGGGTCACGTTTCCGCCACACCCGGAAGAAGCTTGTTAGGCACCTGGAGTCCATCCAGGTGCCTTATAAAAAGGAGCCACCTAACTCCATAAGTGACCAGAGGACAAAGCCTGAAGAGGAGTGGAGGGAGAAGGACTGGTGGCAGAAGGGACTGAATGGTGTTAGTGGTATTGCGTTATGCTTACTGGTATTGTGGTAAAAACTGTAAATAAACATGTGGAGTGTGGCAAAACTTGTCTCCTGCCTCTCTGTGTCTAGGTTAGGGTGGAAGTACGCTTTGCTCACCCACCCCCCCCCAACCAATCCCCCTCAGGGGGTGCGCTTCACGCTTGCCACTTCGCGTCTCTGCCACTCGCATTGTGAAGGGAGGCGCTGAATGCACACTAAGCAGATGCGGACGGATCAGCTGCTGGCTTGCAGCTGCTGCTACTGAGCTACATGTTCTGCATATCTCGCTGCGTCTCAATCATTTAAAGGCCGGTACAGTAGCTGCTACTGCTGTGCTGCATGATCTGTATGTCGCCCTGCGCATCGATCATTTAAAAGCCTGTACAACACCTGTGCTTGTGTCTTACTTCCTTGTCTCATGGGATGTTAAAGTGTCTCTGAGAAATTGTTTGTAAGTAGGGCGTGATGTGCAAGTAGTCTCGCGGGTCCTCAAAGTGTCTCTACGAGATGATTATGTCTCAACCCAAGATTTTTTTATATATATATATTGTGCCCTGTGTTGGATGGGATTGGCTCTAGCAGACCCCCATAACCCTGTAGTTAGGATATAGCGGGTTGGATGATGGATTGATGGATGGATGGATATATATACAGTATATATACATATATATATATATATATATATATATATATATATATATATATATATATATATATATGGATATATATATATATATATATATATATATATATATATATATGGATATATATACAGTATATATACATATATATATATATATATATATATATATATATATATATATATATATATACAGTGGGGCAAAAAAGTATTTAGTCAGCCACCAATTGTGCAAGTTCTCCCACTTAAAAAGATGAGAGAGGCCTGTAATTTTCATCATAGGTATACCTCAACTATGAGAGGCAAAAATGAGAAAAAAAAATCCAGAAAATCACATTGTCTGATTTTTGAAGAATTTATTTGCAAATTATGGTGGAAAAAAAGTATTTGGTCAATAACAAAAGTTCATCTCAATACTTTGTTATATACCCTTTGTTGGCAATGACAGAGGTCAAACGTTTTCTGTAAGTCTTCACAAGGTTTTCACACACTGTTGCTGGTATTTTGGCCCATTCCTCCATGCAGATCTCCTCTAGAGCAGTGATGTTTTGGGGCTGTCGCTGGGCAACATGGACTTTCAACTCCCTCCAAAGATTTTCTATGGCGTTGAGATCTGGAGACTGGCTAGGCCACTCCAGGACCTTGAAATGCTTCTTACGAAGCCACTCCTTCGTTACCCGGGCGGTGTGTTTGGGATCATTGTCATGCTGAAAGACCCAGCCATGTTTCATCTTCAATGCCCTTGCTGATGGAAGGAGGTTTTCACTCAAAATCTGACGATACATGGCCCCATTCATTCTTTCCTTTACATGGATCAGTCATCCTGGTCCCTTTGCAGAAAAACAGCCCCAAAGCATGATGTTTCCACCCCCATGCTTTACAGTAGGTATGGTGTTCTTTGGATGCAACTCAGCATTCTTTCTTCTCCAAACACGACGAGTAGAGTTTTTTTCATCTGACCATATGACAATCCTCCCAATCCTCTTCTGGATCATCCAAATGCTCTCTAGCAAACTTCAGACGGGCCTGCACATGTACTGGCTTAAGCAGGGGGACATGTCTGGCACTGCAGGATTTGAGTCCCTGGTGGCGTAGTGTGTTACTGATGGTAACCTGTTACTTTGGTCCCAGCTCTCTGCAGTTCATTCACTAGGTCCCCCTGTGTGGTTCTGGGATTTTTGCTCACCGTTCTTGTGATCATTTTGACCCCACGGGGTGAGATCTTGCATGGAGTCCCAGATTGAGGGAGATTATCAGTGGTCTTGTATGTCTTCCATTTTCTAATAATTGCACCCACAGTTGATTTCTTCATACCAAGCTGCTTACCTATTGCAGATTCAGTCTTCCCAGCCTGGTGCAGGTCTACAATTTTGTTTCTGGTGTCCTTTGACAGCTCTTTGGTCTTGGCCATAGTGGAGTTTGGAGTGTGACTGTTTGAGGTTGTGGACAGGTGTCTTTTATATTGATAATGAGTTCAAACAGGTGCCATTAATACAGGTAACGAGTAGAGGACAGAGGAGCCTCTTACAGAAGAAGTTACAGGTCTGTGAGAGCCAGACATCTTGCTTGTTTGTAGATGACCAAATACTTATTTTCCACCATCATTTGCAAATAAATTCTTTAAAATCAGACAATGTGATTTTCTGGATTTTTTTTCTCATTTTGTCTCTCATAGTTGAGGTATACCTATGATGAAAATTACAGGCCTCTCTCATCTTTTTAAGTGGGAGAACTTGCACAATTGGTGGCTGACTAAATACTTTTTTGCCCCACTGTATATATATAATATATATATAGTGGGCGGCACAGTGGTAGTGCTGCTGCCTCGCAGTTAGGAGACCCGGGTTCGCTTCCCGGGTCCTCCCTGCGTGGAGTTTGCATGTTCTCCCCATGCAAATCCTCCGGGTGCTCTGGTTTCCTCCCACAGTCCAAAGACATGCAGGTTAGGTGCATTGCCGATTTTAAATTGTCCCTAGTGTGTGCTTGGTGTGTGTGTGTGGGTGTGTGTGTGTGTGTGTGCGCGCGCCCTGCGATGGGCTAGTGCCCATCGCCCAGGGTTTGTTTCCTGCCTTGCGCCCTGTGTTGGCTGGGATTGGCTCCCGCAGAACCCCGTGACCCTGTAGTTATGATATAGCAGGTTGGATAATGGATGGATGGATATATATTAGTGGCTACCGGGGGACATTCCACTTCCTCAAAAATCTGACACAACGGCTTGGACACAAGTGTAAAATAAACAAGAGGATTTATTATCATGAAACGTTTACTGTAAATGTTTCCCAAAGTACCAAACACAGAGGAGCAGACAGCAATGCTTTATCTTCTTCTCTCTCTCTCTCTCTCTTTCTCTCTATCTCTCTCTCTCTCTCTCTCTCTCTCTCTCCCTCTCCCTCTCCTCCACTCCTTATCACAGCAAGCATTGTCCTCCACCTCTGGCTCTCTGAGTAGTGGCAAGCAGCTCCCTTTATGTAATTCTCAGAAGTACTTCCGGTGTCCTGAATCTGTGGCTTGGAAGCACTTCCAGGTAGGCTTCGAGTTTGATAAAGAAGGGCTCACCAGTCCTCCCAGCCCCCTTGGTGGCACTCGTGGAACCCAACAGGACTGAGCCAACAAACTTTAATTCCAATGATGCTTTGCGGGAATCCGTGGCAATGCATCCTTCTCCCAATTTACCCAGCATCTCTCCTCTGCACATGTCCAAACCAACGCAATCTCGCCTCTCTGACTTTGTCTTCCAACCATCCAACCTGAGCTGACCCTCTAATGTACTCATTTCTAATCCTGTCCATCCTCATCACACACCCAGTGCGAATCTTAGCATCTTTAACTCTGCCACCTCCAGCTGTGTCTCCTGCTTTCTGGTCAGTGCCACCAACCCATATAACATAGCTGGTCTCACTACCATCCTGTAGACCTTCCCTTTCACTCTTGCTGATACCCATCTGCCACAAATTACTCCTGTCACTCTTCTCCACCCATTCCACCCTGTCTGCACTCTCTTTTTCACCTCTCTTCCACAATCCCCATTACTCTGTACTGTTGATCCCAAGTATTTAAATTCATCCACCTTCGCCAACTCTACTCCCTGCATCACCATTCCACTGACCTCCCTCTTATTTACACACATATTTTCTGTCTTGTTCATACTGACCTTCATTCCTCTCTTCTCTAGAGCATATCTCTACCTCTCCAGGGTCTCCTCAACCTGCTCCCTACTATTGCTACAGATTACAATGTCGTCAGCAAACATCATAGTCCATGGGGACTCCTGTCTAATCTCGTCTGTCAACCTGTCCATCACCATTGCAAATAAGAAAGGGCTCAGAGCCGATCCCTGATGTAATCCCACCTCCAACTTGAATGCATCTGTCACTCCTACCGCAGACCTCACCATTGTCACACTTCCCTCATACATATCCTGTGCAAAACTTATGTACTTCTCTGCCACTCCCGACTTCCTCATACAACACCACAACTCCTCTCGAGGCACCCTGTCATATGCTTTCTCCGGGTCCACAAAGGCGCAATGCAACTCCTTCTGGCCTTCTATAAACTTCTCCATCAACATCCTCAGAGCAAACATCCCATCTGTGGTGCTCTTTCTTGGCATGAAACCATACTGCTGCTCACTAATCATCACCTCCCATCGTACCCTAGCTTCCAGTACTCTTTCCCATAACTTCATGCTGTGGCTCATCAATTTTATTTCCCTGTAGTTACTGCACTCCTGCACATCCCCCTTATTCTTAAATATCAGCACCAGGACACTTCTTCTCCACTTCTCAGGCATCCTCTCACTTTCCAAGATTCCATTAAACAATCTAGTTAAAAACTCCACTGCCATTTCTCCTAAACACCTCCATGCTTCCATAGGTATGTCATCTGGACTAATGGCCTTTCCATTTTTCATCCTCTTCATAGCTGTCCTTACTTCCTCCTTGCTAATCCGTTGCACTTCCTGATTCACTATCTCCACATCATCCAACCTCTTCTCTCTCTCATTCTCTTCATTCATCAGTCTCTCAAAGTACTCTTTCCATCTGCTCAACATACTCTCCTCGCTTGTGAGTACGTTTCCATCTTTATCCTTTATCACCCTAACCTGCTGCACATCTTTCCCAGCTCGGTCCCTCTGTCTAACCAATTGGTACAGGTCCTTTTCTCCCTCCTTAGAGTCCAACCTCTCATACAACTCATTATACGCCTTTTCTTTAGCCTTCGCCACCTCTCTCTTCACCTTGTGCCTTGTCTCCTTGAACTCTTGTCTACTTTCTGCATCCCTCTGACTATCCCACTTCTTCTTTGCCATCCTCTTCCTCTGTATGCTCTCTTGTATTTCCTCATTCCACCACCAGATTTCCTTTTCCTCCTTCCTCTTTCCAGATGTCACGCCAAGCACCCTTCTTGCTGTCACCCTTACTACATCTGCTGTAGTTTCCTAACTGTCTGGTAACTCTTCACTGCCACCCAGTGGCTGTCTCACTTCCTCCCTAAACTCAACCTTGCAGTCTTCCCTTTTCAACTTCCACCATTTGATCTTTGGCTCTGCCCTCACTCTCTTCCTCTTCTTGATCTCCAACGTCATCCTACATCCTAACTACACTTTCCCCTGCCACCACTTTGCAGTCTTCAATCTCCTTCAGATTGACTCTTCTGCATAGGATGTAATCTACCTGTGTATGTCACCCTATGTTCCTACCCCTTCTTAAAACACGTATTCACCACAGCCATGTCCATCCTTTTGGCAAAATCCACTATCCTCTGACCTTCTTCATTCCTCTCCTTGACACCATACCTACCCATCACCTCCTCGTCTCTTCTGTTTCCTTCACCAACATGCCCATTGAAATCTGCTCCAATCACCACTTTCTGTCCCTTGGGTACACTGTTGATCACTTCATCCAACTCACTCCAAAAATCTTCTTTCTCACCCATTGCACACCCAACTTGCGGTGTATATGAACTAACAACATTCATCATCACATCTCCAATTTCCAGCTTCATAATCATTAGTCTGCCTGACACTCTTTTCACCTCCTAAACACTCGACATACTGTTCCTTCAGAATAACTCCTACCCCATTTCTCCTCCCATCCACACCATGATAGAACAATTTGAATCCACCTTCCATCCACCTGGCCTTACTCCCCTTCCATTTAGTCTCTTGCATGCACAATATATCAACATTCCTTCTCTCCATCATATCTGATAACTCCCTCCCCTTACCAGTCATACTGCCAACATTCAAAGTTCCTACCCTCAGTTCCACTCTCTTTACTTTCCTCCTCTCCTCCTGCCTCCGGACACGTCTCCCCCCTGTTCTTCTCCTTCTTCTTCACACATTAACACATTAATGCTTGAAATGAATTTTAAAACTCTTAAAATAACATTGAAAGTTAGTTTACATTTACATTTACATTTATTTGTTTAGGAGATGCTTTTATCCAAAACGACTTACAAAAGAGGTAAACAATCGAGTAACATTAGGCTAGAGCCTGTTAAATCAATCGCAAGATTCCAGAATTTTCCAAATGCGTGTAAGTATGTAATGCACCAAATGGTGGACAAACACATAAAACTGAAAGTTAGAAATTACCATTCTCCGACTAGCTGCAATACATAATGATGGACACCTTTCACCCACTTATCTTTTTCCTACATCTATCAATGACTAACACAGTACAACATACTAATAATAATTGAGAGGCATATGAAATGAAAAGTTGTGATTCATTTTGATGCCATAGAATCATTTTTCAGCCCATTCATTCTCTGGTCAGGAGCATTGCCCTTCTCAGTTCATGCAGGATTAATTAATGTAAAAATGGCAGAGACACCTGTGACACTTCTCAGTGGAATCTTTTGTTTTAAAACAAACGTTTCAGATGGCTCTTTGTGTAAAAACAAAGTAGTACGCACATACTGCAATAAAGTGTTTGCCTACCACCGCAGCTGTTTGAGTTTAAAGTATAATTTAAAAGCAAAGCACACATTTGCTTGCACCACAACCAATGATACATGACAAACCACTATGGATCAATTCAGCTGAACCATGAAGGAAATTTCAGAATGTTACAAATGGGCCTTCTTCAGGGAAAAACAAATAGGTTACAACCTACAGATGTTCTGCAGAAATTAAAGTCAATTAAGCCTTGGAAGTTGAAGGAAACAATTTGTACAAGTATCCTAACTTCTGTTGATTACTTAAAAACTCTGTGTTTGTCTTAAAGCATGTTACTACACCCTCAGAAGTACTACTTGGACAATATTACACTGTAGAAAGTTGTAAATTCCAGCGTTTGTGGAAAGAAAATAGCAAATTAAATGAGACAGAGCATTATTACCCTTAGAAATGTAGACCTTTCATTTAGAGATATTGCAAAAAAAAAAAAAACAAGTGTCAGTGAGTGTGGTGTCTTACACAGTCCAATTAGAAACTGGAAGAAACTCTGATAGGAAGAGATCTGGCAGACCCAAAGTCGCAACCCAGTCAGAAGACAGCTTTCAGAGGGCCACCAGCTTGGTTAAAAGGTGCTGCAAGCACAGCTTAACAGTGGTTGAAAAAAGCAAGCCTCGCTTTCTACTGTGAAGAGGGGACTTTCTGCTGCAGGTTTGACACGGCGAATGGTAGTAAGAAAGTCATTCCTTAAAGGACAAAATAAGAAAGCGAAGCTTGCCTGGGCCATGAAATACTAGCTAAGGAATACCGCACACTGGAAAAAGTGTGATGGACTGATGAATCAAAATTTTAACTTTTCGGTTCATAATGCATAGTATTTGTACGCCATCAAGTTAGTGAAAGGATGATTCCTCAGTGTGTGACACACTGGAAATGTGATGGTCTGGGGTTCTTTTGCTGGAGTCAGAGTTGGTGATTTGCACAGAGTGACTGGCATTCTCAATCAAAAGGGTTACTACAGCATTTTGCAACAACACGTACTACCTTCTGGCCTGTGTCTAGTAGGTCAGGAGTTCATCATACAGCAAGACTATGACTCAAAACATACCTCCAGGCTATGTCAGAACTATGTTAAAAGAAAAGAACAAAAAGGTACACTTCAAAACATGGACTGTCCAGCACAGTCTCCAGACTTAAAGCCCATTGAGTTAGTTTGGGATGAAATGGACAGAATGGTGAAAGGAAAACAACCTGCATGTGCAACACATTTGTGGGAACTTCTGCAACAGTGCTGGGGAGATCTTTATGATCATTATTTGATTTCCTACATAGAAAGAATGCCACGTGTGTGTTAGGCAGTTTTATCAGCAAAAGGTTACTACTTTGATGAATCAAAAAACTGATTACAATTTTGCACACTAAATGATTCCTTTACTTATTTCTTTATTTGCCATAGTTTTCCCGAATGCCTTGATTTCATGAAACATTTAAACATTAAACTGTGTGCATTTCCATAAAAACTGAAAAAAATTAAGTCTTCTAATACTTTTGTCCGGTA
Source organism: Erpetoichthys calabaricus (assembly GCF_900747795.2). Lineage (NCBI taxonomy): Eukaryota > Metazoa > Chordata > Cladistia > Polypteriformes > Polypteridae > Erpetoichthys > Erpetoichthys calabaricus. The sequence goes on along the minus strand of NC_041396.2, from coordinate 129,209,651 downwards.
GTGTACAGTTAACTCTCTTGGCACTGTTGATTTGAAAGTGTGCAAATCTAGCATTAGAAAGAGGTTTCACAAATTAGGTTCACCTGCAGGGGTGCCAGGAGGAAAATTTTGCTGTCCAGAAATGATGTCAGAACAAGATTAACATTTGCCCATTAACACCTAGTCAAAGACTGGGACTTCTAGAGTAATGTGCTCTGACAGATGAAGCAAAAATAAGTTATTTGGCCAATGTATCATAAGACATGTTTGGTAAAAATCAATTACAGCATTTGACCAGAAGAACCTAATACCAACTGTAAAGCATAGTGGTGGAAATATCATGGTTTGGGGGTTCTCAGGGCCTGGATAGCTCACCATGATTGACTTCGCAGTGAATTATTCATTATACCAGAGGGTGCTTAAGAATAATGTAAGACCATCTGTCTGAAGATTAAGCCCCAACCAAAAGTGCACCTGGCAACATCATAATGACTCGAGTATGCCAGTAAATCCACCAAAAATGTCTGAAAAGAAAGAACTGCAGAGTTCTGGAATGGCCAAGTCAAAGCCTGTATCTAAGTGCCATCAAGATGCAGTCAGGGCGACATGAAACAATTTATGCAGGCAAGACCCCCCTCAAATGCCACACAGCTGAAAGAAATATGCATTGGGAAGGAGGAAAATCTTTCCCCCAGTCAATGTCAGACCCTCTTAGACATTTCTAGGAAATGCCTACATAACATGAGGTTCTTTCTGCCAAAGGAATGTCATATGCATTCATTTTTTGTTGAATAAATAATTGCAAAGTATAATTTTTATTCTTTTTTAAGATCCTATTGAAATGATAAATCAAATATTGATGTGTCTGCATATGTTAAAACAGAAAAAAATAATTTAATAGTGTAAACTTCAGATATATGCAGTAGAAAGTCTAAACTGTTCGGGGTGAAGGTTATTTCTGTTAATCAAATAGTTCAGATAATCACAAATACTGTACTTGTGAATACCAAGTTTATATGAAACAAATTAGAATTAGTTCAACAATTAAATATTTTTTGCAACGCATTTTGAAATATGAAGTATTACAAAAAAATTAATTCAAAAAATGGTTTGTAAGACTGAAATTGCTATCTTGTCATGAATTTAGTTCTGTATTTAGTCATTTGTACAATCTATACTTGTGTTTTGACTAAGAGCTGTGTGCAAGTACTCAGTGAGGGGCACAATACAAAAAATAAGCTGTATTGTATTTTAGTAATTGACAGCACTGTAATAATAATACATTTTATTAATATAGTGCCTTTCCAATGCTCAAGGCACTTCACTGAGTTTAAGAAAGAATGGCAGGGTATACAGTATATAGCATTGTACTAAACCAGATAAATAAATAAAGAAGAGTAAGATAATAAATTCAGAGAAAAAGCCTAACAGACAACACAATTGATGGCATAGCACACACACATACAGGTTACATGAGCATCTTGACATATAAGTAAACTGAAAGAAGTGTAATAAAGTCAGGTAGAGCTAAAAGCCTTCCTGAACAGATGAGTTTTGAGTTGTTTTTTAAAAGAATTCATGGAGTCAGCTGACCTGATTAATTTCGGTAGGTCATTTCAGAGTCTGGGCGCTATACAGCTGAAGGCCCTGTCACCCATGGAGTGTAGATTAGTGAGGGGCACAACAAGATTGCCAGAATCATAGGACCTTAGTGGGCAGACAGGCACATAGTGATGGAGAAGGTCACTGATGTAGTTTGGCGCAAGGTCGTTTAAGGCTTTGTAGATTATTAGTAGAATTTTATATTCAATTCTGTAGGACACAGGGAGCCAGTGAAGGCGGAGCAGGATGGTTATGTGCTTGCTACTGCTGGTCCGTGTAATGACTCTTGCAGCCAAGTTTTGAATAAGCTTGAGCTGTGATATAAGATTAGAAGGGGCACCTGCCAATAGGGAATTACAATAATCGATGCGGGATGTGATAAAAGCATGGACAAGTTTCTCAGCATTAGAAAAGGAGAGGAAGGTGCGAACATGGGATACATTACGGAGGGGAAAGTAAGAATGTTTCTTAATGTGATTTATGTGGGAGGAATAGGAAAGTGAGGAATCAAAAATGATACCAAGATTTTTTACAGTGTTGGCAGGTCTGATGAGATCACCGCCAAGATAGACTGGGAAGGAGCTCACTTTATTAAGTTGCACTTTAGTCCCAATTTGCAGGAGTTGTTTTGTTGCAATTTAATTTTAAAGAGTTCTGCTCCATCCAGGTTTTAATTTCACTGAGGCAAGTTGTGAGCTGAGAAAGCTCTGATGAAGTTCCACTTTTAATATTGAAATAGAGTTGAGTATCGTCTGCATAAAAATGATAACCCTTCCAAATCTACAAATAATATGGCCAAGGGGAAGCATATAAATACAGAAAAGCAGAGGACCGAGGACAGAGCCCTGAGGAACTCCTTGTATGACTGGCGCTGTGCTGGACCTGCTGTTGCCTAGACTAACAAACTCTTGTCTATCAGTCAGATAGGAATTGAACCACTGGAGGGCAGTGCCAGAGATACCCAGCATGTTCTCCATTCTGGACAGTAGAATGTCATGTCTCACAGCGTCAAATGCTGCACTGAGGTCTAACAGAATTAATAAGCTGGTTTGTCCAGAGTCTGCTGCCATAAGCAAATCATTGGTTACCCGTAGCAGAGCAGTTTCACAGCTGTGCTGTGCTCTGAAATTAGACTGAAAGGGTTCCATCAAATTATTACAGGTTAAGTAACTGGTGAGTTGGGAGGCTACAACACGTTCAAGAACTTTTGACAGAAAAGGAAAGTGGGAAATAGGCTGAAATTGTTAAGATTGTCAGCATCAAGACCAGACTTTTTTAACATTGGGGTTACAGAAGCAATTTTAAAAGTGAGAGGCACAAAGCCAGTGTCAAGGGATGAGTTTATTATTGTTGTAATAGTCAGGATTATGGCATGAAGGCAGGATTTAAGTAGTGTGCTGGGGATGGAGTCCAGTGCACAAGTAGTCATCCTCATCTTACAGAGCAGGTCATTAATAAAAGCAGATGTGACTGGTGAGAACTTAGAGAAGGAGATGGATGGAGTGGGTAAACAGGGAAAGATTTAAACAGATGATATATTTATTATAGTTGAATTATTTAGATCTTTAATTTTGTTACGGAAAAAGTGGAGGAATTTCTCAGACTTCAGTAGAAGAGGTAGTTGGGCTAGATGCAGGTTGGAGTAGTTTATTAACTACAGAGAACAAAACCCTTGGGTGATCATGGCCACTTTCTATTATTCTGCTATAATGGATGTTCTTGGCAGCAGTTAGTGCTTCTCTGTAAGCTCTTTGGTGGTCAGAGAAAGCCTGGATATGAACAGTGAGGCCAGTCGTACGTGACATTCTCTCAAGGCGTCGGCAAGTTGCTTTCATAGATCGCAATTCTGAATTATACCAAGGAGCTGAACGCTTAAAGGAGCTGTTTTATCTAATGCTGAATGAAGGGCTGTGTTATAGTGGTCAACAAGACTATCTAGTGTTGATGGAATAGGTGCAGACAGTAAAAGATCAGAAATGGATCCAGAAAGGATAGAGGGACAGATATTTTTAAGGTTTCTGTAAGAAATTTGTCGTTTACAGGTAGGAGGAGGGAGAGATAATGAGACAGTGAAAAGTACTGCTTTATGGTCAGAGAGTCCCAAATCAGTGCTGTAAGTGTTGGCAACAGATAGTCCAGATGTACAGATCAGATCCAATATATGACCACCAGAGTGGGAACTCATTTCTCAGTTTAGATGTGGGGATGTCAATATGGATGTTGAAATCACCAAGAAGAATGACTCTCTGGGAAAAGGAACTTAAGTGGGTTAATAGTTCAGTCAGATCAGATAAGAAGAATGCATTGTATTTTGGAGGACGATAAAGAACAATGAGTAAAACTGGACCTGATTCCATTATTAGTTTAAGAGCCAGACACTCAAAAGACAATGGACAATCAATTGGGATTCTTTTGATGTTTAACTCCACTTTGACAATTACTGCAAGTCCTCCGCCTTGTCTTGAGCTACGGGGCTCTGTGAGGAAATTGTAACCAGGTGGTGTCGCCTCCATGAGAGACAAATTCATTTTGTTTTTGTCAAGTCTCCGTTAAGCACAGCATATCAAGTTTAGTGTCAAAGATGAATTCTGACAGCACCAATGCTTTGCCATTAAGAGATCTTGAATTAAACAATGCAATATTAGTTGATGAGACTTCTTTTTGCACAGAGCCAGGACCGGAGTTTATTTTCACATACTGTAAATTTGGCACACTGACACTTCTATTTCCAGGGCCATGAGTAGGACGGCGTATTCCTGAGCAAATACTGCTGGTGATCTTTTTATTCGCAGCCCGGCGGTGGCAGTAACCTGACCCACGATGTACATATTTCGGGTGCCGCAAAATACCGGTGTCTTATAGGATATTTCAATCAGACCATTTGCTCTGGACAAACTGTTTAATATGAAGGAGTTTGCCACCAGAGTATTTTAGCATGATACTGAGCAATACTTATCTGATAGCAGTGGAGAAGCAGCACAGCACAGCAGAGCTGGTGAGACGGGCGGGGTGCGGTGGCGCAGATGAGCAGCAATAGCAAAGAAGCAGAAAGCATAGCAGGAGGAGGTAGCAGGATATGGAGGTTCCAACAAACAGCCATAAACAGTAACACTGGGTATTACAGGAGTGATCACCCCAGAGTCACAAGCCAGGTGGGTGTGAACATCAGATCAGTTCTTAGTCATAAAGCACAATAAAATGATTCAAGAGAAGACCAGCATAGCAACTATAATCAAGGAGACAGGCTCCTAGATTGCCAAGGTACAAAGAAATGTTCGTAGGTCTCATCCCGTGATCCACAGATTCAGTTGTTCCCAGTCAAGGTAAAGTCCATAAAGTCCGTAAAAATTCATCCAAATCCATATAATTCGAGTCAGCTGCATCCACGAACTATACGTACAATAAAGAAAAAAAAATATATAAAAAAGTGCAGCATGCGTGTGCCAGCGTCCCCTCCGCTGTGATCACTTTGCAGTTTCTTCTCCTGTAGATGCCATAATTAATGCAATGGTGCAGCAGTATTGAAATTAAAATGCAAAATGACATATTTCACTTTGAAAGAGTCACAAGTAAAAACAGGGACTTTGAATGTTTACAAACAAAATGTTTTCAAGTAAAAATAAGGACTTTGAATGTTTACAAACAAAATGTAAGTGACAGCTAAATAGCAAACCCCTGTACCCCCCCTTCCCCCCCAAACCCCCCCCCCCCCCCCCCAACCAGAACCAAAAACTATCACACTCCTGCAATTACAATGAATAATAGACAATCATGCATCAAGGTCACAGAAGACTATCCTGAGTCAACAAAGTAGCAAAAGTGACATTTAATTAATAACTCATGTATTTACAAATTAATTAAAGCCAAAGTATATCTATTTTTGAATAGATAATCGGAAATTAATGCTGTAATTCTTTTGTTTAATTCACAATTTGGGTGATTTACATCCGGATGGATGGATGGATGGGTGATTTACATTCAAATAATCAATATTTCTACAGTAAATATAAATAAAAGTTTTTTTCTAAGTCCATATAATTGGAAATTAATGCTGTAATTCTTTTGTTTAATTCACAATTTGGGTGATTTACATTCAAATAATCAATATTTCTACAGTAAATATAAATAAAAGTTTTTTTCTAAGTCCAGGTGTCTGTTCCAGAAAGCAGGATTAGTGTGAACTCCCATTAGAGTAAATTAGAATTAATGGAAATTGGGCTAATCCCATTCCAGAAAACCTGGATTTAGCCAAACCTGCATTTCTGGAGCAGATTAAGCCTGGTTTCTGGAGCAGGCTCAGGCTTTGTCTGTTCCAGAAAGAAAGATTTGACAAAATCCATCTCAATTAATGAAGCAACCAATGCTCTAAAACTAACTTGCAAAAGAGCAGGTTTATTTTAAGGGCTCGTTTATACTTCACGCTCAGAATGCGTATGTGCATCATGGCCTCCACGCGTTCCCAGCGTTCATTTGACGCGTCCTCTGAGCAGGTCCTCAGAAATTAACTCGGAACGTCTGCAAGTTGTAGTCCCAGCAACAAGTTGGGGGGCACAGTGTGATAAAAGTTGGAATGTGATGTCAGAGTCTCTGTCTACTCTCTACATGTGAAAGAAAGCTGCTATGCAGATCCTACAGGATCGATGTGCGTATTTCGATGTTTGATGAATGGTTCAATGTGGTGAAGCAAAATGCCGACATACAAATGCATTCGTGGTGCTTTTATAGTCAAGCTTCGCATATTCCCCATCGTAATGATGCAATATATTTTAAAGTTCTCACATACCATCTTCTGTGCTGTGTTTTTTTTTTCACCTTCACAACAGCATCAGAATGTATGGCGCTGTATTTGAACCACAAAGAAAAAAATTAAGGCACAGTGAAAAGGTGTATTTTGTGATTGAAGTGGAAATTTCGTCTTAAATCTCGAAATGTCCACATTAATCTCGTAGTTTACTTTATCATTAAAGGAGACCATCGTAAATGTCATCTTAAAACCGACCCAGTTGTTAATGGCTATGTGCTTCTGGGGCTTCAACCTGAACTGACAACAGTGGCAGGCAGCAATCACCACACAGAACACATTAAATGTATGATATTCAAATTATCTGCACTTTTAGAATCCTTATATTTATACTTGATATCACTTTCATGATGAAATGCATTAAAGTATGTATGTTACATTTTACAGATAAATATTTAATTTTGTCTAAATAATGAATACTGTTAATAATTATACACATGGGGGTGACATGGTGGCGGAGCGGTGGCGCTGCTGTCCCGCAAGGAGTCACGTCACTGGTGTTCCCTGCCTGGAGTTTGCATGTTTTCCTGATGGGTTTCCACAGTATGCTCTGGTTTCCTTCCAACAATGTGCAGATTTGGTGACACTAAAACAACGCTACTGTATGTGAGTGCTTGTATTCACCTTGCGATGAGCTGATGCCCCTGTCCAGGGATTGTTTCTACCTCATGTCCAATGCTAGCTGGGATGGGCATATCCCTGGATTGATGGATTTAATCATTAAATATCCTACTCAGAGATATTGTGGCAAGGTGTCCTCTGAATTTAATGGATGTTTCAGGCAGTTCACACAGTGAGGCCGAACTTTTTCTCACTGTGGTGATATCTCACACTGCCACCTGGTGGAATCTTCCAGATTTACGCAAGTATAAACAGTAACACACTTGCATAGCAGTAACGTCCACTGGAGCATGTGTTGCATCGCGTGAAGTATAAACCTGGTTTAAATGTATTGTTGAAAATGCCAATCCCAGTTGAACTATTAAAAAGCAAAAAAAAAAAAAAAAAGATGAAATGTTGAAAATGTTGTGCCCCTTTCTGAACAAATAATAAACACAAAAGTATAAGCTCTTCACCAAAATCTACCCAGTGAATCAGAACCTGCCCAGAAAAGTGTCTCCATGAACGTCACCATTTTACATACAGGACTTTGGTGTATCTGAGCAACCTTCTAAAACCTGACACTGTCAATGTTATACATTGTGATGTTGAGCTGACATCAATGCTAATCACTGACATTTCATGTTGCGTGTTGATTTATTTATTGATTTTTATAAAGGGGAGGTTTCTCTGCAACACTGGAGATGCCACAAGTATTGGTAAAGCAGTCACAAAAGTGTGCCTATCTTTGACGTGGCGTCTGTACACACACATGCAGACTGAAATAAATAACAACCATCAAAATTGAATTCCATAGAATTTAAACAATGGCAACAATGCTGTGCAATAACAACTGATAATAGACTGGCTGGTAAAGAAAAACTTCTAAAGACTCTCTTCTTCCACAAATACCAAATATGCTTAATAATGAAGTTTCAATTTGGTGGAATATGGTAACAATATCACTTGTGTATTGTGTGTTACTTGTGTATTGTATTGCAGTTCATTTGCAGTTCCTTTTCCCTCTTCCATTCACTTATTTAGGTAGCTTTCTGTGGGACACTTGTAGCTGTGCTCATCCTGAGAGATGGTTACTCAACTACATTTCATCCGTTGTAAGTTGTTTTGGATAAAAACCTGCTAAATGAATATATGTAAGTTACTACAGAATTTCAAAATGCAGTTGGCTGCGTGGCTGGCACACAAATCTGTAAAGACTCAAAAATTGAACAAAAGAGACAATTCCATTGTTCTATTTTATACAGCACAGACAACAAAATTAGGGAAACTTGTCAATGTGGTCTTTATGTATGCATGTTTTTTTTATTGCATTCACATTACCATTTTCAGTTTACCAGCTCACAGTGGCCTGCACAGACTTACAGAGGGGCAGGGGCAAAACTCTTGTGCAAATTTTTGGAAATTTAACCAAAGTCCATACTAAAACAATTTCTTGGACTATAATGTAGTTATACTCATATCTGGTCATTCTGATCATTGTACATTGTTAAAAATAATGATTCTTTAATGGCATTTAATGGTTCTCTATAGAACCATTGCATGACAAAGCACCATTTCATTCTGGGAAGGGTTCTTTGCACATGAAGTTGGTTCTTTCTGATTTGAAAAACTTTCTAATATATAGAAAAAAAACTGTAATCTTTAATGTATGGTAGGCTACCTAGCAGGACACCTGTGTTACTATATGCAGCAAGAGTCCTTTTAAAATCATGATCCACTGGTATTTCACAAATCTATTACCAACTACTCATAGTCATTTACTGTATGGAGCCTGTTACTTATCTAAATAAATAAAGGGTGTTTTTATAGAACTCGAACTAAAATGAAAAAATATATATGCTTACAAAATGTAAAGCAAATTGTTACGTACATTATGCAATATAAATAAATCATATTTCTTTCAGTATTCTTTATTTGATTTTATTTCTTCAAGAATGACTCCACTGACTTAGCTAAATAGCCAGTTACCTAATTAAGTCATTCTGTGTACTATTAGACAGACATGTCAGCTGTGTTCTCTGTTGTGTTTGTCGACGTGTGATAGAATCTTTGTGTATTTTAATGTCTGGGTCATATTTGGTAAGCAGATCAATTAGTTCCACTCTGGCCCCTTTATTTTAATTGTCACATCTGTTCAGCCTGTGTTTCTTCATCCATTTCTACCTCTGCTTTTAGCACCTGCCTTGTCAAATGAACTCTCTATTGGTCTTCTCCTGAACTGACTCCATCTCTTCATGCTAATCATATGTGCCTCTTTTTTGTGATTATTTTCTCTGTTCCTTTTTTTTACGATTGTGGACAGCCTCTGTTCTCCACACCAATGTGCTCTGGTATTTTTCTCCTCTCAAAATCAACCAGTACCAAAAGCAAAACATTGCATCACTTCAACTGAATATTCCAAAAATGTGTTTGCCTTATACCATTATTTATGGAACGAATATTGTTTGGTCTTAGGATACCTAAGAACAGGTTAACAGGGTCCAACAGAGCATGTGAACTCTCTACATTTCTCAATGTATATTATATTTTCGAACATGTTAAGGTTCATTTGGGAACTTCACTTCTGCCAGGTATGTGATATTTTCTGACTATTTGCTATGTTACTGTCTCTTTCTGCATCACCCTCTTTTCTGTATCATCTCTTTCTCTGAAAGTCTCTCAATACCACTTCCACCCTCATTATGCTCTTCTTTCTCATAGGATTCCACACTACTTTCTACAAATCTTTTCATATCAACTTCTTTCTCAGCATGCTTCGCACTTTTGTTTTCCTATTTACTTTCATTTTTTTTCTGAGGCATACTCATTGTCATCCTCTCCCTCTCTTTTATCACCACCATGTTTCTACTTCTTGGTCCTCTGAAATTACATTAAACAGTTATGCTATGTAACACTTTTTCTAAGATAATGGACTACTTTCTGCATTTGACTTGAAATCTTACCTTTATCCTCTCTCCTCTCTTGACTTTCTCTGGGTATTCAGCAGCCCCTCAGTTAATGAAGATGTCCTTTGGACTGCTTCTTGGGGGTCTTTTCATTTCTGTATTTTTATCTACTTTTTATTTTTATTCTTTCCTTCCTTGGCATCCTAGCTGTCATGTGCATAGCAATTGAAAATGACTAATTGTAATTTACACTTAATACAGATTTTTTATATTTCTCTTTTTTTAAATGGAGGTTATGATCACTGGCATAAGTGCACTTATGCCATAAACATGAAACAGAAATAAAAAAGTTAGTGAGAAATACTGAACTCCTTGGCCTCCAAAACCTCCAAAATGATGTTTCACATAATTTTAGAGACAAACAAATAACTACAAAAAATAAAACCCAGATGATGACAAAGATGTGCAAATTTAGTTGATGAATTCAAATTAGTCCTGATGGGTGTGTCCGTGAAAGGCCCAACAATGGACTGATGTCTTGAACAGGGCCATTCCCTGCCTTGCTTTCAGTTTAGCTGGCTCAGGTCCTCTGGAGGATTGAGTGAGTTGAGAATGTTCTGATTTTATTTCAACTTTGTCAGCATGTTTTCCCTCTAAAAGACTGAGTTTTGATTTTTCATTCATTTCAAGGAATAAAATAACCAATTTTTTCATCAACTGTTGATTTCAGATAATATTGACACTTTAATTTCATAGTTATACAAAAATCAGAGAACTCAATTTTTTCTTTCTCTGTCTCTCTGAACTCTTCTCCCTTTTCAAATTAACCCTTTTTCTGTGTTTCAACAACTGTTCCTGGTCCTCAACTAAGCTAACTCAAAAACAAGATCTCAGAAATCGAGCCTAATGATTTCAGTCCCGAAGACCAGGAAACATCTGACCATGCATGGATTTCACCATCCTAAAGCAAATGTCAAGCGACTATATGTTGAGATGGACAAACACATTTCAAACTGATGTATGCATACTGTACAACAATACCATCTTTGACCTGAATGATTACACCAAGTTTGTCAGAGATAAGTTCACCAAGCTTGTGAAGACTCATAAGGTGAAGAGCATAATGCTCTTATAGTAGTAGCAAAGGAAATCAAAAGCAAGTATTTGCCTTTAAAGCCTGTCAACCAGTCTGCAACAAACTAAGACCCAAGACCATCATTGAAACTAACAAGATTGGACTGCTGAGAAAAAAGCCACTGCACGGCCTGTACTCCCATAGTGCTGGCAGACCATTGATGGACAAATATTCAAATTTGGCATGTCTGAACTTCTCCAGGCTCAAGGGAGAGACTGAACACCTAATCCTTGCAGCTCCTGACCAAGCACTCAACACCAGATATTTACCAGTGGAACATTAAAGCAGTAAGGTTGTCAGCAAGTGCACAATGTGCTGTGAGGCTAAGGAGATAATCAGCTGTATCAATGCTGGATGTACAAACCTGTCTTCTACTGAACACATAACCATGTACAAACCTGTCTTCTACTGAACACATAACCAGAACAATAAGGTTGCCAGCTCTCTGCACTTGTCACCCTGTGGTGCACTAGGTAGACAAATGCCTGAGAAATGGTACCAACACATGCCAGAGGCTATTGGTAAAACTGGGGCACTACCATTATGTGGAACATGGTAGTGTAAACTAACCATACCATTTTAACTAAAAATCTTGATTTGATATTCAGCTGCAAAAAGAAAAAGTGATGGCTGCTGATCAATATAGCAGTCTCAGATGACAACATCTTACATGAAGAAACCGGAAAGCAGAGCAAACAGAATGATCTGGAGCTTGAGTTCAGCAGGATGTGGTGCCACTGTTGGTCAAGGCTTTGAAAATAATCTGCAGGAGCTGCCAGGACACCACACAGTCAAGAAGCACAAAAGATTACACTGCTGGGAACCATTCAGATACTTTGTCAAGTGCTGGATGGTGTGGCAGGTGGCTGGGGGTGGTACCCAGCCGGGACGCCCAGAAGGACAGGACCATGCCTGGAGGACTCGGGACCCCAGCACTTCTGCCACACCAGGAAGTGCTGGGGGGAAGAAGAAAAGAGGCACATGGAGTGCTTCCGGAAAGGCAGCCGGCACTTCCGCCACACAGGGGCGTGTCAGGGGAAAATTGCCGGGAACCACCTGGAGCTCGTCCAGGTGACTATAAAAGGGGCCGCCTCCCTTCATTCAAGGCTGGAGTCGGGTGGAAGAGGACGAGGACGAGGTCCCAGAGTGAGAGAGGAGAGAAGGAGGTGGCCTGAAGGTCTTGTGGACTGGCCTGGACTATTGGGGTGATTGGTGCTGTAGCACTGGGTTGTGCATATTTGAACTGTGTGCATAATTGGACATTGTATATAGGGTAAATAAACGTGTGTTGGGACTTCAAAATGATGTCTGTCTGTCTGTGTCCGGGCAATTTGCCACAATGGTTAAACCTTCAGTCTCTGGTTGGGACAAGGACACTGCAATAGCCAGATAAACAAATTAAAAAAAAAAATATATATATATATATGGGTGGCACGGTGGCGCAGTGGGTAGCGCTGCTGCCTTGCAGTTGGGAGATCTGGGGACCTGGGTTCGCTTCCCGGGTCCTCCCTGCGTGGAGTTTGCATGTTCTCCCCGTGTCTGCGTGGGTTTCATCCGGGCGCTCCGGTTTCCTCCCACAGTCCAAAGACATGCAGGTTAGGTGGATTGGCGATTCTAAATTGGCCCTAGTGTGTGCTTGGTGTGTGGGTGTGTTTGTGTGTGTCCTGCGGTGGGTTGGCACCCTGCCCAGGATTGGTTCCCTGCCTTGTGCCCTGTGTTGGCTGGGATTGGCTCCAGCAGACCCCCGTGACCCTGTGTTCGGATTCAGCGGGTTGGAAAATGGATGGATGGATGGATATATATATATATACACTTCATTTAAATAAGCAAGCAGCTCCAAGTGTTTTACAAGTATTATATAAATTAAAATAATAAATTATAACATCAGTCAGGATACTAAAATTATTAAAAACAACATTATCATTTTTGATAATTTTTAGCAGAATTCTGACATAACGGATATATATATATGAGTACGCTATTGAAATTATGGAAATCACCTTGATCAGTGTTTGGGTTTGCCAAATCAAAAGTCAATCTTTAATTTACATGACACACTGCATTTCCTTAGCAGTCTAAAAGACAGTGTTGTAAAAACAGCTCAGCTTACAGTATGTTCACTGTAAATGCCCAAGAGGAAGGTGAGCCATCCCGGCTGGGGTGAAGTATAATTTCTTGTCCAGTCAGGAGGCCAAAGTGGAAGGACAGATTGAGCATGCTGGCTGGAAAAGGAAATATTTTTTTGCCCCTGCCAGAGTCATATACAGCTAAGTCAGAAGTTTACATTCATCCCTGACACAAAGTTGAGGTCTTAAATGATATTACAAATTTATAGTTTGTTAGTAGTGAGAAGTTAAGCTAGTTTGTTAGTATAAACTCTGTGGAGTTATAAAGTGAGTTTAAAAGAATTCACCCTAAGTACATTTAAACATCTTGCTTCAACTGTAAATGATAGACCAGCAGAGCTGTTCAGTCCCCATAGGAAAGTGGCATTGATCCTGCCATGGAGTCCCAGTTTGGACACCCGCAGGTGTACATGAGAATTGGAGTCAGGAAGTGCAACCCTGCTGGGTTCCACGGGTGTCGTTAGAGGTCACTGTTGGAGGAGTACCTCCCTGGTTTCCAAATGACCTAGAGGACATACTGTGGCACCGGAAGTCTTCCTGGGTTCAACTTAAAAGGAGCTTGCCACCTCACATCAGGGCATCAGAGTCAAGAGGCAGAGGGCAACACTCAATTTGAGGTGAAATTTAGTTGTTTTTGGAGTGTTTTGGCTGATGTTAGTGCAGAGTTTCTCAACCTTTAAGTATTTGCGACCCGAGTTTTCATAACAGTTTTAATCGCGCCCCCCCTAACATTTTTTTGAAACCCTAATAAAATTTATTCCTAAATTTTTTGCTGCTGATACACCGCTACAAGTTTAAAATTTCTCTGCGAATAGCGAAATTATGCCACATATGGCAACATTTTTTGTTACTTGGGGCGCGCCCCACAGTTTGAGAACCGTTGTGTTAGTGTTTAAAACTGTTGGTGAAAAATGAAAAACATTTTATTTGAACCCAGAACTGTGTTGAGTAACATTGTGTCTGAGGTTTGGGACTCAGCAGCGGCCCCTTGTGGTTACACCACATACAAACTGTGTAGAATGTTAGTAATCAGCAGAACTGGAACAGAAAGCCTGATTTCTCTCTATTATAAATTGTCCCTTGAGACAGAAACTTTTAACATGAGATTCTTTCAAGTCATGCGCTACTTACAACTATTTTCAAATAAGACCACGGTCATCTAACCTCAGTCGTGTGAATGCTTTTGTCAGACACATTTCCTGTGCTCCCAGCTCTTATAAATTTTATCAGGAAAATAATTTTATACATTCTAGATGACACGTCAATGACTAAGCGAAGAAGAAAGAGCATGGACAAACATTTGAAAAAGTCATTTTATTTATTAGAGAAAAATAAACGATATTCACTCACAGGCAGTTATACATTGCGTTGTCACGATGTAAGTCCAAACACGGAATCAAAATTCAATGCGATCTTGAAGAAAAGTTAATTCCAAATATTGTTTTTTAAAGTTTTAAAATAAAAGTGAAAATAATGTGTATGTGACAATTCCCATGAAAATAACAATCTCTTAAAATTGTATATCCGGTTAAACCAAACCTGGGGGGTGGGCAAGTGAAGTGAGCAGGGGGCGGAGCCCCCTAGTCTTCATTAAGAGAAAGGTCAAATATAAAACAAGAGGTGCTAATGGGGAGGGTAATGTAGTCACATCAGCAAGGCACACCAAAAGGCAAAGTTCAGTAATTGACTCTCTCTCAGCCTTACCTTGCTTTTATTAGAAAGTTGCAAAGCCACATTGAGTTATGAAAAATGATGTAAGTGGTTATTAAGATAGCAAACTAAAAATGCATTAATACTCATAGTAATGATAGTAATGATATTAATACGTTGTTTGATTGGCAGTAAGGGAGGGTGGTGGTTTGAACAATATGTATTTAGTCCAGGCACACCACACTAGCAGTGAAGGACTCCACCACCTCTCTGCATAGCCTTGTGTGTCAATGCTGAGCAACCACATTCAGTTATGAAAGTGAGAGCAGTGCTTATTCATAGTAACAAATTGAAGATAGCTGTGAGGTGTAATTAGTGAGTATTAGTTAGCCTTTGAACATTTAAAATTTAAATAGTGAAAAGATGACTGCATACAAGTTTTCAGTTATACGCCATTCCTTTGAAGGAATGGAGCAGAAGAAAATATAGAGCAAGAAAAAATAGTTACACATTTAAGGTCATTTCATTTAAGTTGTTTGATAAGTATACACCATTTCCATTTAATTGCATCAGAATAAAGATTGTTGTTTGTGATTACTACTACTCAGTCCAGTGTCCCATAGCCTGCTGTATATTATACACAGAGAGAACATGTGTTTGCGAGGGTTGCCCCCATGTGCTCCGGTGTCCTCCCACAGTCCAAAGACATGCAGGTTAGGTGCATTGGTGATCCTAGATTGTCCCTAGTGTGTGCTTGGTGTGTGTATGTGTCCCGTGGTGGGCTGGTGCCCTGCCAGGGATTTGTTCCTGCCTTGTGTCCTGTGCTGGCTAGGATTGGCTCCAGCAGACCCCCATGACCCTGTTTTAGGATATAGCGGGTTGGACGATGACATTACTGATATTATACACAACAACCAAAAGCATCTATGAGAACACTGTTTATTTTCGGTAGTGTGCAGTTTGGACACAAAAATTATTGTTCATGTCAATATATCACAGTAAAATATGTCCACTTACCCTACTTAAGATTTTAAATGCATTAAGGAATAGAGCAAGCAAAAGGAAATATTGTTGGATTAGGTATCAGATGTTGTCACTTTAAGGGAAATTATTGCAGTGTGAGTCATGCATGTCATGCTTCTTTAGTTATTTACAGCAAAATTAAAGCTGTAGCTAAAGGCATTCTCAGACCTGCTTAATCTATTTCAAGGAGCCTATATTTATAATAAAAGTGCTTCTGATCAGAAACTGTTGTAAAAGTCATCATTATTACTGATAATTTGCTTTCAGTGAGAACAACTCTTTTGAACTGGTGTATAATGCTCTATATACTGACATTTTTCTTTACATGTAGAGTTTTCCTCTTACAGAGTTTTAGAATTTACATTCATTCTATAAACTAATGATTGATGCGGACTTGTACTGCATTGCTCCTGTGCCCAGGAAATTGCATCTTCTGTTCTTTTTTTTATTTTATTATTCTATTTTTACTCTGTAGCACTTTGGGATTGCTAAAATATAAAGTGCAATATAAATAAAATTTATTATTATTATTATTATTATTGAACTGCAAATAGAGAATTCAAGCTTAGTATGGCAGTTGTTATAAAAGCATGGGGCAGCTTAGAGGGAAAGACCCAATTGCCTCCTACTTTTCCTTATTGAAATATGCAAACATACAATGAGGGATAAAATGTTGAGGAGGGGTTACCCCCATCGTTTGCTCTGACCTAGCCTTGGCACTGCAGGGCATTCAGGGCACTATGGGCTAAAAACATTTCAAAATTTAGTTACGTGGTCCCTTAAAAAGTATACAGTCACCCCAGTGACAACAAAATATCAAAAACCAAACAGAGTAAAAATGCCCTAAGGATTGCTAATACATCAGCACTTGTGTCTGACTCATAGGAGTAGATGCTGGAGGTAAGTCTTATCCACAAATGGCACCATAAAACACGAGTTATGACAGTTTAAAAAGCAGAACTGTCATAATTATACTGCCAATTTATTTTCAATTGTATGGCCAGTGCCATTGTCATTTCAGCTAAGTTAACACCCAAAGATTGTGTTTATTGTTTGATGTCTACTACACCAAAATGTTGGAATTCAAGGGACTATTATGCCCCACCTGGTTGTACATGATCACAGCTCAGCTCAAAAAAAGACAAAAGATTACAAAATTTGAAATTGTGTGAGACTGATCTACATTTTTAGAACACTTTATATTTAAATTACTCTAAATATAAACTACTCTCTAATGTCCTCTCTTGATCCCACCTGTGCTGACCCACTCAACCTTCTAATTAAACTTTATGCAAGTTCATCGTTTCATGTGTGCACACCCTGACTGGTATTCAGCTCCTTGTAAGGTGCTCACTACATTCAACTTCCTACCACTCTCCAGCTATACAATACATACCTCTTGAGGAACTCTTCATCTCCTATGTCATTGCCAATCATCACTTAATCTCCTCTCTGGTAACTCTGCTTTCCAAGCAACAGATACACCTCTAATGTCACCATTAGATACAGTATGTCATCCACCAGGCTTGTTTGCTGCACTCTGGCCACCCATTGCACCAGTGATTTACACATTTTCATGCACCTCATGGTGACTATACAGGTTATGAACATCCCAGCAACTTCCTTTAGCTATTTATGGAATATTTGCCATAAAGTACACAATGTTTTTTACAATTGTTGCTAATAGAAATGTCAAGAGTGAAGAGCAGTTGTAAGTTGTAACTGTTTACCAGCTGCACTTTGTCCACTTTCAAAGAAATATAAGGCAGATAGCCCATTTATAATAATAATAATAGTAATAATTCTTTGCATTTATATGGCGCTTTTTCTCACTACTTAAAATGCTCAGCAATTGCAGGTTAAAGGCCTTGCTCAAGGGCCCAACAGAGCAGAGTCTCTTTTGGCAACGGGATTCGATCCGGCAACCTTCCGATTGCCAGTGCAGATCCCTAGCCTCAGAGCTACCACTCTGCCATTTGATATCCTTCAATATGCTTCTCTGCAGGAAACAATATAAAAGAAACAACTGTCATCAGTTTTTAGAGCCCAGTTGTCATTTCTTTTTCTAGATGATTTCAGTAGATTTTCATGCAGCATATCCTATGGATTCAATTCTCTGCTTCCCATTTAATAGAATGACATGTCACCATTAACTTTTTCTTGTCATTTTGGAGATGTAATACTTATTTATTTTCTTTATTAAGAAAAAGTAAATGCCTGCATGCCAATCTCATCAAATACTACAGAAAATATTACAGAAATTATTGGATAATTAAGGCATAACCAAGATATGAAATGCAAAAACAAATGTACAGAATTAACTGTAGGTTGTGACCAGAGAACAGTATGAAGGGTGGCACAATATCAAAACGTCTGATTTTAACAGAAACAAACTTTTTATGGGTGATGAATAGTCAAGAAAAGTGTTCTAAATGTTCTCTGTAGCTGGTGTTTACATACTTCACATTACACACATACATCAAGTAGCTTGGGAATGGAGAAAGGGACTTCTGTACCCTACCAGAACACCCACGGACATGGAGGGAACATGCAAACTCCTTACAGACCAGGCAGCAATGCAGACCCACATCCCTGAAATTAGATCCTGATTCTCTCCAAATAAAACGTGTCTCGAAATGTAAAGGAGCCGTGTGCAGCCTGTAAAAAATGTGAAATTCTTCAAGCCAAGAATTAAGTATTTTGCCTTGTGTTTCTTAGTTGACTATATTATTTTATTCTGCTACTCAATAGTTATAATAAATTATTCACATTTACCTGTGCTTCATAAATCACAGCTCAAATATGGATGTAACCTTTTGGTTTCCATCAATTTTCAATCAGCTAATTTCATCACTATCAAAAAATTAATCCCTCATGATTAATGATATAAAGTTTCCAAAATGAGTATTCAGTAACTTAGGAAATTGCTACAACTGCACAGTTATTCATTAAACCAACTCAAATGATCATCCTATGCTGGAATTCTGTTTGATGACCATCCCTCCAGTTCATATTACTGCATAAAATGATGTGCATCCACTCATTTATTCTCTTACCATTTTGTAGTTTAGTACAGGAGCTTGGAAAACCACAATCTGTTCCTGTAGCATTGGACACAAGATGGAAACACCTACTGGATGAGATTCCAGCAGGGAACACTCGGACAACGATTAACTAACAGCAAGTCATTTTAGAGTCTCTAGTGGATGTAAAATACAGGGTTTCTAGAGACAAACAAAAAACATATAAACATAAGAAATCAATACAAACTTGATACAGGTACTGAGCAGGCCTATAACTTGAAATGGGTCTTGAACTGTGAGGCACCAGTGCTGACCACTGTATCCCATCACATCTGAGAAACATTATAAAAACATGAGATATTACTTCCGTTGAAGCTTGTGCTTAAGGGTAGGTCCAAGATCTGCCAGAAGCACATGCTGAGGATGAAATTGCAATGCTACTGTTAAGTGCAGGGCACAGACCCATTCCCATTTATATCTACCTATAAAATGGCAGATGGTTAAGTGCTCCTGCTTCCAGACATAGGCAAGTGGAAACAATAATATGTCTTCAAAGTTACAGTAGCAAAGTTTCAAAAAGAAAATGACCTGGCAACAATAGACATACTGTGAATGGAAAAGACTTTACATTTCATATCCAAACACCTGCATGCAAAGGAAAACTTAAATGATTGTCTTCTGGTTGCAATGATAATGAGTAGCATGGAGGGTCCAACAGACCACAGCCTGCCAGGATGGATCCATTCTACCCAACAATTTCCATTATATATATATATATATATATCCATCCATCCATTTTCCAACCCGCTGAATCCGAACACAGGGTCACGGGGGTCTGCTGGAGCCAATCCCAGCCAACACAGGGCACAAGGCAGGAACCAATCCCGGGTGGGGCGCCAACCCACCGCAGGACTATATATATATATATATATATATATATATATATATATATATATATATATATATATATATATATATATATATATATATATATACAGTTAGGTCCATAAATAATTGGACAGAGACAACATTTTTCTAATTTTGGTTCTCTACATTGCCACAATGAATTTTAAATGACACAACTCAGATGCAGTTGAAGTGCAGACTTTCAGCTTTAATTCAGTGGGGTGAACAAAACAATTGCATAAAAATGTGAGGCAACTAAAGCATTTTTTAACACAATCCCTTCATTTCAGGGGCTCAAAAGTAATTGGACAATTGACTCAAAGGCTATTTCATGGGCAGGTGTGGGCAAGTCCGTCATTATGTCATTATCAATTAAGCAGATAAAAGGCCCGGAGTTGATTTGAGGTGTGGTGCTTGCATGTGGAAGATGTTGCTGTGAACAGACAAAAGAGCTCTCCATGCAGGTGAAAGAAGCCATCCTTAAGCTGCGAAAACAGAAAAAACCCATCTGAGAAATCGAGAAATTGCTACAATATTACAAGTGGCAAAATCTACAATTTGGTACATCCTGAGAAAGAAAGCAAGCACTGGTGAACTCAGCAACGCAAAAAGACCTGGACGTCCACGGAAGACAACAGTGGTGGATGATCGCAGAATCATTTCCATGGTGAAGAGAAACCCCTTCACAACAGCCAACCAAGTGAACAACACTCTCCAGGGGGTAGACGTATCGATATCCAAGTCTACCATAAAGAGAAGATTGCATGAAAGTAAACACAGAGGGTGCACTGCAAGGTGCAAGCCACTCATAAGCCTCAAGAATAGAACGGCTAGATTGGACTTTGCTAAAGAACATCTAAAAAAACCAGCACAGTTCTGGAAAAACATTCTTTGAACAGATGAAACCAAGATCAACCTCTACCAGAATGATGGCAAGAAAAAAGTATGGAGAAGGCGTAGAACAGCTCATTATCCAAAGCATACCACATGATCTGTAAAACACGGTGGAGGCAGTGTGATGGCTTGGGCGTGCATGGCTGCCAGTGGCACTGGGACACTAGTGTTTATTGATGATGTGACACAGGACAGAAGCAGCCGAATGAATTCTGAGGTGTTCAGAGACATACTGTCTGCTCAAATCCAGCTAAATGCAGTCAAATTGATTGGGCGGCGTTTCATGATACAGATGGACAATGACCCAAAACATACAGCCAAAGCAACCCAGTAGTTTATTAAAGCAAAGAAGTGGAAAATTCTTGAATGGCCAAGTCAGTCACCTGATCTTAACCCAATTGAGCATTCATTTCACTTGTTGAAGACTAAACTTCGGACAGAAAGGCCACAAACAAACAGCCACTGAAAGCCGCCGCAGTAAAGGCCTGGCAGAGCATTAAAAAGGAGGAAACCCAGCATCTGGTGATGTCCATGAGTTCAACACTTCGGGCTGTCATTGCCAGCAAAGGATTTTCAACCAAGTATTAGAAAGTCTGCACTTCAACTGCATCTGAGTTGTTTCATTTAAAATTCATTGTGGTAATGTACAGAACCAAAATTAGAAAAACATTGTCTCTGTCCAAATATTTATGGACCTAACTGTATATATATATATATATATATATATATATATATATATATTCATTGCATTCATAGTCTGAGTCCCGACCTGAATTGTGTGGGTGGTTACACACACACTCTATCTCTGTAAATGTATATATACACAGTAGACAGACAGATAGATCCATTCATCCATCTTCCTAGCCCACTTACCTAGGGCAGATTTTTGAGGCAGGTGGAGCCTATCCCAGCAAACGTCAGGCACAAGGCAGGCACAATCCCTGGGTGGAATGTGGGTCCATCAAAGAGTAAACACACACACAAACACGCACACATATTAAGGCCAATATAGCAAAGCCAATCCACCTAACCTGCACCCAAGATGTACAAAATGAGATATATTATAAAGTGTCAATATAGAATATACCATTCAGCTATGCTCATCGGGTAAGAAAATAGTTAATTTGTTCCACTTTTCTCCCTTTAATCCATGTGTTCATTTCTTTTTACCAGTCTGTGGTTAAAAGGGTATCCACTTCTACAACATGCCTGAGTAGTTTGTTCAAGATTCCCACTGTTCTCTGTGTAAAGAAAAATAATGCAATGTACATTACAATACTGTTTGTTATTTTTTTGTTCTCTAACATATGTTTAAAACTAAACATAACCCAAAATTGTAACAGATATTATAAAGCACTACTCATTCATGTATACTGAACATTTGCTGTCACTGTCATGCTACTGTATTCTGGGACTAACTAATTTAATTTGTTTATTCGTTGGGCTAGTGGCAGGACAAGAAAATTCTGTTAATTTGCAATTAGTTCTAACTATACTAACAATTCCACTGCTCCAGAAGTAGTATCTAAGAAATCAACTTGATGTACTTTGCCAACTATAAAGCAAAGGTTAAAACATATTATTTACATTATTTACAGCAGTTAAGTAAATGACAAACCTTAGCTAGCAGAACAATCTTTGGAATGTCTGAACAACACTAGTACTAGCAATAATATCCCTTCAGATAACTTAATTGTTTGTTAGTTGGATGTAGGAGGAAGGCTTGAATGTTTTAATGTGTATGAAAATTTGGAATGCCTGGAGAGAACCTCACATATGAGGAGCATATGAAAAGAAATGGCTCCTAGAGCTGTGAGGCAGCAGGGTTGCACTATCCTATCAATATTCAGATTTTTCCATTTTTTTTCTTAAAACACATCCTTTTAATGTTCCATTTCTTAACTAACCAGATGAAAATTGATGACAATTCAGAAGCTTTGTTGAAGACAATTAAGATGCTTTATTAGGTCCTGGTATGGCAGCATATCTTTCAAATGTCACTAGATGTATAATTTGCACCAGAGATTTGAAAACCATCCCACAGAATTCCCAAGTCCAAAATGTTGTTTCCCACTCACTTTCAACCAGGGGACATAATTACAGCAGTCATGAGGTCTGGCAAGAAATGAAGTTCAGATTTTATGTACACATGAAGGAAATTAAAATCCCTAATGATCTTAAACTTGTATAACCTTACAGTAAAATTCTCTTCTGTTCTAATGTTGACTTGTATCCTTTTCTGCTGGGTCCCTTCATCTTTCACTAACATAAGTCAGATAGACTTCATCCTCAGTCTCCGCCAGTGCACCACAGGATGGTGTTGGCTGTATAGCCGCATTTGACATTGTGCATAATCAGCTATGTCAGTACAAATCAGGATAACTTTATAATTAATTCTAATGAAATATGTAGACATAATGAGAGAGCCTCTACTATGAAAGGTATAATGTCATTAAAACAGAATGTAAGCTGATTGTAGTAGGGTGATAAAAAGGATCTGGGTTTTAAATACTCAGCAAACAGAAAAAAGTCACTTTGACCTTAGACCATTGGGAGTTAAGTATCCTGTAGCAATGGAGATGATGCCACAGTATATCCTTAAAAAGTGAAGCACACATGTTCTCTATAGTGTATGTCCTAATATTTTTATATGGTCATTTAAAGCTAACATAAAAATAGAAGATGTCCATTTCAGGGTTTCATGTATGCCTTGTGAACATAGCTTTAACAATAGATAGAATATCCAGTTTACTTGCCTGCAGCATCAACATAAAATACTTAAATGGTCAGTGCTAATTTGATACGTTTAAAGGCAATTATTTTAAAAAATGCACAATTTATGTCGTCCTTAATCCAACTCCGGTTTCTAAATAACAGAATACCAAATTAGAATGTACATATTTATGCTTAAGAGCATATTTAATGATTCGATATTTGTTATGTGAATTGCAATGTTTTATTTATACATCGTACAGCTAAATTCAAATTCTTTTACTTGGCATGCAGCTCTAAATTATTGTTTAGAGCAGATAATACAGATTCATCTATCTGTCTCCAAAGAATATTAGGCGATCGTGCAAAGGTCAGATTGTATACAATCACCATCGAGCATATCTGATTTTCTGTTTATGAGAAAAACATTTCTTTAACAAGAGTCTCACAATTCGTGGCATGATTTATGACATCTCCTGTTAAAAGCCTTCAGCAGTTCAATGCTCATCTATTATGCATTAGCGTGTGAGTGTTCCGTTATACGCAGACAAAATGCATCGCACATCCGATAATGAAAGCAGGCGGGCAGTCATTGGATTATAACCCGCTTTACTGGGGACCGTGTGTGTGCGCGTCAAAAAAATGAATAAATAGGTCAATCGAACACCATGCTTCAGCTAGCATTATTTAAAAAATAAACAATGACGATTCATTCGGCTGCACCTGTTCCAAAGAAATCCGGAAGGACATCGCGAGCCTAGACCACGTCCAGATTGGTGCACCTTTTAAAGGGTGTCAGCAATGATTTAAACTGAGTTGGAATTGGCAGCTCCTGTAGACTTTGTGGAAACTGAGAAGGAGGAAGCTGCTGAAGAATTGTATGCATGGCTATCAGAAACAAAGGAGCCGGGCTCCTCCCGACGAGGTAGTTAAAGGTGTCCTCCCCGAGTACCTTTTTCCAGCTGTTGGAGTCCGCCAGTAACGTGGATTTCATTTTAAAGTGCACTTTGGGCATAAACATAAGTAGGTGGTCCAGGCAGAGCTTTTTGGGCAACACGTTGACCTTGGACTCCCCGAGCTGCTCCAAGATGACGTCCAGCGGCGTCATGCCCTTGTGGTCCTCGGCTTGCGGAGAGGCGCCGCTGCCCAGCAGAAGTAGTACAGCTTCCGAACGCAAAAGCTCGCAGGCGACGTGCAGGGGCGTCTTGCCGTCCTCCAGATGGAAACAGCCTCTGCGGTTCATGTAGGAGCGAAGGCTGGGTAATCGATGCGCCACCTGCAGGATAAGGCTGATAATGTCTCGGCGGTCGTAGCGCACGGCCATCGCCAGGTGTGGGGCAGACGAAGGGCAGCAGCAGATGCGCTCGCCTGGCATCTCGAGTGCCTTTTCCGAATAGTGGCTTAGCAAGTACTGTGCGTAGGCTTGATGGTCATGGACCACGGCGTACAGCAGAGCCTCCGATGGCGAGTATGTTCTCTGACTAATGTTCTCTTCCCAATAAAATGTCTCCATTGTGCGCATATCCTCCAGCATCCATACCGGTTTGTGGTCCCTGACGGCTTGGTAAAAGACGTAGGAAAGAAATTTCCGTTGCCTGCTGTCATCATCTCTCTGCAAGCGGCTGTCTCGACTGCCACAAGACATTGCAAGAGTCACCGATGCAATGTGGGCTGGCGAGAGGACAGGCGGGTCTCAGTCCGATGCCAAAGACGCAACAGCAGATCCGAACCCTCGAGGTTTCAGATCATCTGCACTGCCATCTCTAGTCGCAGCACTGCTTCCTTCGAAAAGAACACACAAGTGCACATCAGACCCTCATTCGAGCAGATGCATTGTCATCACTGATGCTTACTTTCGGTAACTGTCCTTATATTGTATTCTCTGCGGTGGCGTCTCTCTGAGCATGCGCAACTGTCAGAGCTTAGCCTGTCACAGACCGGGCAAAAATAGTAACAGGTAACAGAAGATGTGCACCGGATGAACACGTTTTTGTACAAAATGTCCGATTTGGAAATATTCCTGCGGGCACCCCGAGGGAGAGTATGTAATGCCTGCGATTTAATCCGGTAGGGTAAAATTGTAACATATTAGTGATGGATATGCAAAATTCCCTGATACTTGGTCAAGCTGGGCAAGACACGCCCCATATGACTATTGCGCATGCGGTTTTTGTTCATCTATTTTAATTCTGCATGCTTGTTTCTGATTTCGAGTTAAAGTTTGCTAATACCTTTTTAACTGTGTGGAATCTATTAAAGTACTTGATGCAAGCCTGAAAAGGGGTTCAAACTACTCTCTGCAGTAGCTGCTGTTCTTTCTAACCCAAGAATTCCGCCAGCAGGTGTACAATCTGCCCAGTAACGTAAACCTGTCCCTTAAAATGGACATTTCGTACTGTTTTGTTATTTTAATTTTCAAACGTGACACAATAATGATATATAAATACTACACACAAGACAATTTCCACTCCCGGACCGTTTATGTACAATCTGCCCAGTAACGTAAACCTGTCCCTTAAAATGGGCATTTCGTATTGTTTTGTTATTTTAATTTTCAAACGTGACACAATAATGATATATAAATACTACACACAAGACAATTTCCACTCCCGGACCGTTTAGCGATTGTTATGTGAAGGTGATGGTAAGGGCGTTTTTTTTCAATGGAAGCATGCAAATATGCAATTGACTGGAATTTTGCTTCGTTCAGTATATGTGCGTTAAATACAAAAGATACCTGCGTCGGACTGCAGCTTTAAATGTGCTATTACTCCTACTTGTGCCTGATCCTCCACTTTCTCCTACCAAGTTTAGTAAACAGGACAATAAAGTACACGCATTTTTCCAGCTGAGCTTTCAGTATGCCCCAATGAAACTTATCTATTTTATATAAAGCATATTTCAGCCATAATGTGGATTTTAAACTCCCAACCAGTGAACTCAACATGTTCTGCATAGCTGTTCAGAGTGCCTGGAGGAGTACGGCCAAAATTAACTTTAAACTCAGAAATATATTATGGAGCTACGTAGTAGAGGCGTCTTTTCTTCGTGTAAATTCGTGATTGAACTTATAGGTCGCCGTTCTTTAAACTGCATGTTTCAGTATACAAGCTGGAATTGTCACTCCTTTGACAAATCAGATTCTACCAGTACAAGCGAGAATGGAGTGTTGGTGATTGCGCCCCGTCAAAACGGTCTTTCCGTCTTGGGTGGCTTCTCGCCTGAAACGGGCACCCGCGACTCAGATCCTCCGGATCTTCCCCATTTTAACCCACAAAAATGCATCTGACATCCATTATCACACAACTGAACCCCATAATTTATCTAGTGAATTTGTCTTCGATGCCAGATGGTATAAAGTAAGTGCAATTAAAAACAAAACAGCATATAAATTAGACTATAATATGCGTGTGTTAAAAAAAAAAAAATATGGATTTTATGATAATCACATACGACTTCAACGAATCATGTTGTTGCTAGTGCTGGACTTCGGTGAATCACGTTGTTGTCAGTAGACATCCATCAAACGTTAATAGATGACGTATACTTACGAGGGTTGTGCGATGGGCAGGTGCCCCGTCAGGATTTGGTTCCAATCTTACTCGGCTAAAGTCGGGGGCAGACCAACCCTGCCAGTCTCTGGTTTGTACGTTCTACACGAGTTGACGTAGATTTTTTTACATATCCCCGAAGACTTGTATTGTGTGTTAACTGGCGAGTCCATATTGACCCAGGTGTGGGCCTGAGGGGGGCCCGGCCAGAGCTGGATCCCACCTTACGCACAATCCTCGCTATATAATTCTGAATTGGATTAAGCTGTTTGGAGTATGATATGGTGCTTACCATGTTATCGCGCATTACTGTATTGCGGTGTGTCCTTCCCAGCGTTACACTGACATGCCAAGGAAGGTATTCCTCGGAACTTGACTTCTTTCACAGCTTATTCATAACACTTGTTTCTGCTCTCCAAACAAATTAATTGCAATACAACCTGAACAAACACAACGCACATTTTTAAATTACCATTTGATTTATTGAAGGAATAAAGCTCACCAACACCTATATCACTCGTGTGAAAAGGTAATTGTCCCCTTAGTCACTGAATCAACCAATAAACCAAATTTAAATGATATCGGTTTAAATTGGACTAGACACATCCAACTTCGCTGTCGGTCCCACTGAATCTACATATCACTTCAGTAGAACCTGTCCAGGAATATGTATTTGGCTAAAACGTCTCAACACGAAGCACACCATACATCGATCAAATAAATTCCAGACTACACGGGAAAGAAAGTTTCTGGAATGCATCAGAAGGAGAAGTGTTATACAACTACTGGACTCTAGCAACCACCTTTAATTATTACTCCACAAAGTTTTGGAATAATGTTTTGTGGACAGACAAGTTAAAAGACTAACGTTTTTAAAGACGTGTTCCGTTACAGCTTTCCACTAATTCCCTCAGTCAAACATAGATGCTTCCCTGCTTCAGGGCAATTTGCCATAACTAAGGGAAACATTAATTCAGTCACAAAGTACAGAAGGAGAATGTCTGATCACCAGTCCGTGATATGAAGTTCAAGCGTAATTCATAGTTCATACGCAAACCGATAACATGCGAGCGTAACCGATGCAGTTCACTCACAAACCAATAACAAATGTACTGGAACCAGTGATCACACGTGAATCAATATAGTGCATATGCAAACCAGTGTATGCATACACAAACGGATATAGTTCACGCACAAATCGATAATATGGACACGAACCAATATAGTTCATATGAATGAAATCAGTATTGTTCACAGGCAAACCAATTAAGTATGCATACAAACCGATAGTAATTATCCATAAACCAATAGTGTTCATACGTAAACCAATAGTTTTCGTACAAAAATATATGATTTTTGGCCTGTTTGGCCCCTCATAGTGGTATGGCACAAGCGAGTCCACTTTTGAACTGCCGAAAACACAGAAGATACAGGGTTTGGAGTGACCTAGTAGAAGTCCTGAAATTAAATCTAGTGTTACATTTCCTACCATTCTAAAGGCCGTAGTCAAGACGTCTCAGGGGAGCTTCTCCAGTCGTGCAAAGCTGCAGGGCCGGAACATCGTGCCCCGGTGTAAAGCCCATGTTCATGTTCCTTATCCCAGTTTATCAACGTACAAGGTGATTCTTTCACCTCAACAAAAAACTGAAGAGAAGCCAAGGACTGAACAAAGCAAACTGAACTCTTGACCTGTCAAATCACTTAAACTCCGCCCACATGTCACCTTCAGAATGGTCCAAGTAAGTCCTGGTGCTTTTATGCCATCTTCCGTCAATGTCGATACGAATGAGGTGGCGAGGTTTGTTGTGGCAATATGCTAGGTTAGACAGACCAGGCAACCCATTCGCAATCATTTTCTCCAGCTAGTGCAAATGCTGGCTGAGAGATTTTATTCACTCATCATGGTGAAATCCACTGTGTGACAGCACATCTTAAAGTGCTACTCAGACTCAGCAGCTTACACTCTCCGCCCAGCTTTCCGATTTTCTTTATCTTTTGTATAAGGGCAGTGTGTGGCAACCAGATCTGAGTAACACCAAGGTGTGTTTCTATTAAAAATATAATTGCAACTACTTCTATACAATTATAATATTCTTTCTGCATGTTCAGGTTTTCTTCTAGCAGGCCATGCACGGTATCTCCTGTGACAGTCGTTACCCTTACTGAACGGCATGGCCTGGATCTTTTCCTCCAGAAGAGCCGAGTTTCTCATCATCTCATAAGCATCGTCATGCATGTGCTCGAAAGTGCTTAATTTGCTGGCACTTCGTCAAAAGGTCGTCCCTGCCATTTGTCCAATCCTGCCATGATAGGATTTGAACCCCACAGACGCCCAAAATTTTAAGCGGGTTTTAGAATATGTGACGTGATCATGTAAATATTCAGTGACTGCATATCACGCAGGTTAAAACTATCATATTTCGAGAAGAGTCATTGTCTTTTATCCAGACACGTAGAAGAGTTAGAATATTGTTTCCAGTCATAAAGCTAACAGCTCATACAGTAATACACCCCTTATTACCTTTTTTAGAACATCCAGTGTTCTTTTCTCTTTGGTCTTCAGCGTATTTCTCATCGTCCATAAAGTGTTTGTTCCATCTTGAACACTATTGTATTTAGTGGACGGGGCAGGCTGTTCACTCAGTACAACCCGACCCACTCCCAGCGATCATTTACAGTGGACAGAAAACGACAAAGTATTGTGCCCTTGGCCATAGCAATGCTTCTCAGTTGTACAATTAAGAGGTCACGTAACTTAATTAATGATCAGCCATCTTGCCACCCCTATTTGGTGAAATCAGCATGGATGCTGTTATTTTTAGGGCTGATTTCAGAACTTTTAAACTTCTCTAACTTTCAATGACAAGTTCAGTCTCAAAGTCTATAGGTTTTATTTGTCAGCTAATTCTGATAATAAAAATGTTAACGAGCACATGGCTGAAGGATCCTTCACAAAACGTATCAATCAGACCATCTGCTGAACCCGTTAATGCAAATCAGGGAGCTGGGGCCAATTCTTGCAACATCGGGCAACCAAAGGAATTCTGGGATAGGTGACATGCTCGTGTGGTGTCACATCATTTGAATCATTCCGATTTTTGTTCCAGCACCCAAACATATTGATCCTAAGTTGTTGAAAGTAATATAATTGATTGTGTGATTATATGGTGAAAAGTTCAAATGACATTGACGACGAGAAAAATTGTCTAAAAGTATCCGGAAGCGTATTGGGACAAGTTATCTTAAACGAGTTTCCTTTGTTGATCCAATTTTGTATTTTCTCTAGAAATCAACAATCCTGTACACCTGAATTAAAAGGAAGCTGTGAGTTTCAAAATTGTATAAGAAAAAGAAACTCGAGTCTAACTGATAAGGTAATTTAAGACTAATCACTCTAAATAAAACACATGAAATAAATGAAATGTTGATAAGATAAAATAAAACGCTCTTCTTACGTCTTGTGCAGACTTTATTCATTAACTGTGCCACATGACATTGCTGAATCTGTAGGCGTGTTTGGGTGTATAAACTGAATATGTACTGAGGTGCATGCCAGAGAAACGCCTTTTAACTTAAATCAGATTAACTTCGAGTTGTTTTAGTATGATTCTTTCTAGCCGTTACATGCAAATGTTGTTGTTTGGAATAATTCGATTAATGAGTAATCTACATTCCAGCTGACTTCCAAATCCTCCAGACTTACAGTGGTTGCTATAGAGACAGGCTATGTTTTCGCTCGCCCGGTCACTGTGCCTCAGGTAACTAATATTATGATCTTGGAAAGATAACTAAATTGGCCCCACGGAAGAGTGGGTTTGTAGAAGAGTGTGAGCGCCCCGTTCAGGGTTGTGGTTTGAGCCTAGTGCCACCAAGATAGGCACCGGTTCACCGTTACTCTGAATCGCATAAACCGGCTCAATGATTAGATTAGATTAGATAGATAGATAGATAGATAGATAGATAGATAGATAGATAGATAGATAGATAGATAGATAGATAGATAGATAGATACTTTATTAATTCCCAAGAGGAAATTCACATACTCCAGCAGCAGCATACTGATAAAAACAATATTAATCAAAGAGTGATAAAAACGCAGTGCAAGTTAACAAATGCAAGGTGGGGAGTGCAAGGTAGGTATAATAGACAATAATCTTCTATAGTGTTACCGTTTACACCCCCGGGTGGAACTGAATAGTGTGGGGGAGGAACGATCTCCTCAGTCTGTCAGTGGAGCAGGACAGTGACATCAGTCTGTCACTGAAGCTGCTTCTCTGTCTGGAGATGATACTGTTCAGTGGATGCAGTGGACTCTCTATGATTGACAGGAGCCTGCTTAGCGCTGTCAAACTGTCCAGCTTCCTGCTTACAATAGAGCTTGCCTCCTCACCAGTTTTAGATAGATAGATAGATAGATAGATAGATAGATAGATAGATAGATAGATAGATAGATAGATAGATAGATAGATAGATAGATAGATAGATAGATAGAGGACTCTTTTTAGTTGCTCGAAGCAATCTAAAATTGTATTCCATGTTTCCAGAAGCATGCACTTCAAACTGCCACCAGCTGATCTGCTGTGAGTGACAGTTTTCATATCTTACTGAACTCTTCAAAAATCGGATAATGAAGTCGGTCGTCCACCGTAGCTAGACCTTGCATTCATGAATATTTAGCACTGGAAGTTCCCTTTCCAGTTACTAATTTTGCATTCAAAAATGCAGTTATTACATTAGAAAAAAATAACAGTTCTCTTCCAGGCACGGACGTCGATTTTTTTCAGTCTGTATGAAAACAAAAAAAAAAATCCCAGCAAATGGATCCCCAATTACTTCAGGCTGATTTTTGACTATCCTTCCTGTATGACCAAGCTTAGGAAGTTCAGGGTTCAATCAAATTGGAAGAGGAGCCTCTAGCAATTGTGCATCTATGAAGGAAGAGTCGCTCATCTGCATTTTTAAAAATAAAGGAGCATGAGCGGTTCTTCAGAGTGATGTTATAGGGGAACCATTTTTGGTCCCAGAAAGGACTTTTATTTACAGTAGATCCATGACAAGCTTCATAAATAATAATGAACAGACTATAACAGATTTGTGAAATGCCAGAGGGTTCCTGATTTTAAGAAGACTCTTTCTGCATACTATATAATAACACAGGCTAACTCCGGGTTTTTATGATTTGATAGTATCATGTCTTCATCCATCCATCCATCCATCCATCCATCCATCCATCCATCCATCCTCTTCCGCTTAACCGAGATCGGGTTGCGGGGGCAGCAGCTTGAGCAGAGATGCCCAGACTTCCCTCTACTTGGCCACTTCTACTAGCTCTTCCGGGGGAATTCCAAGGCGTTCCCAGGCCAGCTGAGAGACATAGTCCTTCCAGCATGTCCTGGGTCTTCCGTGGGGCCTCCTCCTGGTTAGACGTGCCCAGAACACCTCACCAGGGAGGCGTCCAGGAGGAATCCTGATTAGATGCCCAAGCCACCTCATCTGACTCCTCTCAAAACGGAGGAGCAGTGACTCTACTGTGAGCTCCTCCCAGATGACTGAGCTTCTTACCCTATCTTTAAGGGAAAGCCCTGACACTCTGTGAAGGAAACTTATTTCAGCTGCTTCTATTTGCGATCTCGTTCTTTCAGTCACTACCCATAGCTCATGATCATAGGTGAGGGTAGGAACGTAGATCAGCTTGTAAATTGAGAGCTTTGCCTTTCGGCTCAGCTCCTTTTTCACCACGACAGACCGATCCGCCTGTCGATCTCCCGCTCTGTTCTTCTCTTACTCGTGAACAAGACCCCGAGATACTTGAACTCCTCCACTTGGGGCAGGATCTCGCTCCCAATCCTGAGAGGGCACTCTACCCTTTTCCAGCCATGGTCTCGGATTTGGAGGTGCTGATTCCCATCCCAGCCACTTCACACTCGGCTGTGAACCAATCCAGAGAGAGCTGAAGATCATGGCCTGATGAAGTAAACAGGACAACATCATCTGCAAAAAGCAGGTACTCAATCCTGAGCCCACCATCTGGACATCCTCAACGCTCTGGCTGCACCTAGAAATTCTGTCCATAAAAGTTATGAACAGAATCGGTGATAAAGGGCAGCCCTGGTGGAGTCCAACTCTCACCGGAAACGGGTTTGTCTTACTGCCGGCAATGTGGACCAAGCTGTGACACCGGTTGAACAGGGACCAAACCGCCCACAGCCCTCATCAGGGTGTCCGGTACCCCATACTCCTGGAGCACCCCCCACAGGATTCCCCAAGGTCACGGTCGAACGCCTTTTCCAAGTCCACAAAGGACTCTGCCAAGGGTGTAGTGCTGGTCCACTGTTCCGCGACTAGGACAAAAACCACACTGTTCCTCCTGAATCTGAGGTTCGACTATCTGATGGACCCTCCTCTTCAGGGCCCCCGAATAGACTTTTCCAGGGAGGCTGAGGAGTGTGATCCTTCTGTAGTTGGAACACATCCTCTGGTCTCCCTTCTTAAAGAGGGGGACCACCACCCCAGTCTGCCAATCCAGAGGTACTGTCCCCAATTTCCATGTGATGTTGCAGAAGTGTGTCAAACAAGACAGTCCTACAACTCCGGGTGTTTCTCATCCAGCCCTGGGGCCCTGCCACCAAGGAGTTTTTTGACCACCTCGGTGACCTCAGTCCCAGAGATGGGAGAGCCCACCTCCGAGTCCCCAGGCTCTGCTTCCTCATTGGAAGACATGTTAGTGGGATTGAAGAGGTCTTCGAAGTACACCCCCCACTGACCCACAATGTCCCGAGTTGAGGTCAGCAGTGCACCATCCCCACCATATACAGTGTTGACACTGCACTACTTCCCCCTCCTGAGACGCCAGATGGTGGACCAGAATCTCCTCGAAGCCATCCGGAAGTCGCTCTCCATGGCCTCTCCAAACTCCTCCCATGCCCAAGTTTTTGCCTCAGCAACTTGGCCTGACGGTACCTGTTAGCCGCCTCTGGAGTCCTATAGAACTCCTTCTTCAGCTTGACAGCATCCCTCACCGCCGGTGTCCACCAACAGGTTCAGGGATTGCCACCACGACAGGCACTGACCACCTTATGGCCACAGCTCCGGTCAGCCGTATCAACAATAGAGGCACGGAACATGGCCGATTCAGACTCAATGTCCCCCACCTCCCTCAGGACATGGTCAAAGTTCTGCCGGAGGTGGGAGTTGAAGCTTCTTCTGACAGAGGACTCTGCCAGACGTTCCCAGCAGACCCTCACAGTATGTTTGGGCCTACCATGCCTCCCCCACCATTGAAGCCAACTCACCACTAGGTGATGATCAATTGAGAGCTCCGCCCCTCTCTTCACCCGAATGTCCAGGACATGTGGCCGCAAATCCGATTCCACGACCACAAAGTCGATCATCGAACTGAGGCCTAGGGTTTCCTGGTGCCAGGTGCACATATGGACACCCCTATGCCTGAACATGGTGTTCATTATGGACAATCCATGATGAGCACAGAAGTCCAATAACAAAACACCACTTGGGTTCAGATCTGGGGGGCCATTCCTCCCAATCATGCCCTTCCAGGTTTCACTGTCATTGCCCACGTGAGCATTGAAGTCTCCCAGCAGACTGAGGGAGTCCCCAGCAGGTGTGCCCTCTAGCACCCCCTCCAGGGACT
Source organism: Erpetoichthys calabaricus (assembly GCF_900747795.2). Taxonomy (NCBI): domain Eukaryota; kingdom Metazoa; phylum Chordata; class Cladistia; order Polypteriformes; family Polypteridae; genus Erpetoichthys; species Erpetoichthys calabaricus. The sequence continues at coordinate 129,175,092 of NC_041396.2, read as the reverse complement.
CCGAAAAGGGTGGGTACTCCAGACTGTTGTTTGGCGCATACATGCAAACAACAGTTAGGACCCATCCCCCCACCCAAAGGCATTGGGAGGCTACCCTCTCGTCTACTGGGGTGAACCCCAATGAACAGGCTCCATGTCTGGGGGCAATAAGTATGCCCACACCCGCTCGGCGCCTCTCACTGGGGGCAACTCCAGAGTGGTAGAGAGTCCAGCCCCTCTCAAGGAGACTGGTTCCAGAGTCCATGCATTCTTGAACCCCCACCTCGATAGATTTGATCATTGTGTGGCCCACTCTACACTTTGGCTTTTGCAAACTTATTTGAAACCTTACATGACTGATTCAGTTTGCTTGCTTAATCCCTTCACTAAGGTTTTCTACTGAAAAAAGTGAATAAACTATCTAGGATCAGTGGTAGCCAATTTTCCAAGATGGAAAATTAGATGCAGAGATAACCAATTGAATGCAGTGTGGATGGAACATCTGGAAGAAGGTATCAAGAATATTGTGTGATTGACAAATTAAGGTGAATGATGAAGGCAGAAATGGGCAGTGAAAAAAATTTGGGCAGGGGTGCAGTTTTTGTGGGGGACAAACTGAAGCACCACATATATTACATAGTGTCTTTCACATCTGTCTATTATATAGTGCCTTTCATATCTATTTATCTGGTCATTCCACATGCTTCGTGGTCCTCATCATAGTGTCAGAGAACATCTTAGCCTGTCCAGTACCAGACTCATAAGACAAATTTAGGCTAAAATGCATTATACTTTTTCCAATCTGCCCAATTTGATGCCAGCTTTCCTATTTCCACTGTGTTCCAAAACTTCAGTCCATGATATCCACAGTCCCTTTAATCTTCCCATAACTTGCCCTATAGATGTGGAAAGGAACAGGTACATCTGACACCCAAATTTTACTCTACCCATGTCCCTAAATTGCCAAATCCTCTGTCATCTTAACCTGTTCCCCATTCTGCCAAAACCCACACCATAATGTCCATACCCCCACCTCCATAATCTTCCAATAACGTGCAAAACCATCTGTCCTATAACCCATCCATAGCATAAGTCCAATCCAAATCTTATTCTGTCTGTGCTAATAGAGTACCCAGTCCTTAGCCATTTCCACCGTATTCCATAAATCCACATCATACAATCACTAATCCTCTGATTTTTCTCAAGTCTTGCATCATAGTTTATCATCAGAGTCATTACCACCTTAATTTTATTCTACACTTGCTGCCAGTCTGCCCAGTCCTATGCAAGTTTGCTAGGCTTACCTCTGCAGGGCACAATTTCACATTGTAATTTACCAAGACCCCCACATATTAAAACAAAACACGCCCACCTACCTGTTTTCTACTACACCCACAGGACATGTCCAACCCAAACCTTATTCTGCCTTTGCAATCAGGAAACCTATATTTCCTGGAACGTAAAGTTTTGTCCTCCTTTCCTTCAGGTCTGAAAATTTCTCAGTTACTTTCTGATTAAATTGAGTCATTTCACTAAGCCTGTAATTTAGCCTCATGCTATTGTCTAGATCAGTGTTTCCCCAACTTTTTCTCTTTGGTGGCACACTTTTTGTAACTAAAAACGTCCCAAGGCACACCACTATCTTACTAACCACAAACACATTACATCTCATACATGTACTCAACTGTCTGAAGGGGTGGGACTGCCAGAGAAGCCAGTAAAAAAGGCAGCTTCGAGATCAGCATTTGCAGACACGGCACTTAGTGACTACTTTGCTGACATCTCTCAGCTGCTTTGTCCCTTTGCCCACCCCTCTCTGCCTCAAAGTCAACTTGTATGCCCACTATCCACAAGCCCTGTGAGGCTCGCTGGTGACCACACACCCAGGGCAGATGGACTCTAGCAGCCAGGAGATGTGTCTGAAATACTCTAAGTGCTATGTCCTCAACATTGGGATCACGGAGCTGCTTTTATGCCAGCTTCTCCAGGTTGTCCTGTCCTCCTCAGACAGGTCTCGACCACCCAAGGAGCTTGTCCCTGTTAGGTTCAGACCTAGGTGTGCTACAATATCATTTCGATGGCACAACTGGATAGTTCTCATGGTGCACCACTGCACACTGATTGAAAAGCACTGGTCCAGATGACTGTGGCTGCTTTCATGCCACTTGCATTTTTCATAAAGATGTTTTCAGTCTCCTACCCCTGTCGAAGTCCACAATGCTTTGACATTTTGAAAAAACAAGCAGAGAAAGCAAGGCATTATTTACACCACATCCAGTTAATCAACTCCATTTGTCATAACAAGAGCTGAAAAAAGTGAGAGTGTAAGCTCGCCCTCAATCACTTGACTGCTGCTGAATTCTTAATTCAGGTTGATCCAGTCCAAATTCCTTTATCTTCTTTTTTTGAAGGGGTGTTTCATTGAAGAAATAACCAAATTTTCTTTGATTTCTGAAGTTCCACTTGAAGTTGCCATCTCCCTAAAGTTGTACTCGCATATCTGTAGTTATATTAATGCCAGGTGTGAACTGTGAACCATTGACATGAACATGAAATAGTGTGTCAATGATTATCCAGTCACATTAGATTAAAAAAACCTAAGACAATACTAATTCGCTGCCAATAAATGTGGGAGTGTCCAGGGCACAGAAAGCTGCATTCCCAGAAAACTACAACCAATTACAGGCCAACCTCAGGTCATCTGCTTGCCAAAAGATCAAGGATTTATATCCACTCTCATTTGGACAGCATCCTTCACTCAGGAAATATAGGTATTCACACAGAAATTAAACAAATACAAGTCAATACTACTTTTAATTGATGTTGACATGCACATAAACAAATTTATTTTATGACTATTTTGTATTACCTAATTAATTTAAGTAGAGTTTTTAAAATATTTGGGGGTGGCACAGCAGTACCCCACATTACCAACCACCCCTGGTTGAAGGTAAGGTTTTAAGACAGTGGTAAGACCATCAGTGATCTTACTAGCTGAGACATGCCAGTAAAGAGAGTGCAGGGGAAGGAGTTAGATGTGGCAGAAATAAGAATGTTGAGATAGATGTGTGGAGTTACAAAAAAGGGGCAGAAAAAGAAACAGACAACAACATGTACAACTAAAGTGGGAGAGATATCTAATAAAGTACTGGAAAGTAGGTTGAAGTGGTATTGACATGTAATGAGGGGAAACAATGAATATGTGGGCAAAAGAGTGATGAGGATGGAAGTACAGGGGAAGAGAAAGTGAGGGAGACCAAAGCAGAGGTGTATGGATAAAGTAAAAGAAGATCTGAAGGAAAATCAACCCTACATAGAAGTGGGAAAAGATGAAGATGAAGATTTAATAATGTAACAGAGTCTTGGACTTCCTGGTCACCTATGCCTCTAGCTTTTATAAAAAAAATAAATGCTATTCCCCATTTCATCAATTTATTTAAGGTGTATAGGACTAGCTGTATACACAGTGTTAACCGGTGCTGTTGTGTCATCTTCTTTTCCACCCTCGTGATTACAAGCAATTTTTTCTTTTTAAGTGTGGTGGAGTTGCTACAGAAGCGTATTAGGGCCACGGTGAAGAAAAAAAAAACTATATGTCGAGAATAAAGTCAACATGTTGACTTTATTCTCGTCATAGGCACCAAGATTAAAGTGGAAATGTAGTTTTTTTTTTCTTCACTGTGGCCCTAATACATTTCCGTAGGGGGTTGGGGTATCCCCGTTTGAATATCTACCACACTGATATGCATATTCTGTATCGACGAGTTGTTTGGGGTTAAAGAGGTTGTCCTCTTAATTTGTCAGAGGCTGAAACTGAAAAATGACCTATGTAGTAACTGCAAACCCAGGTTTTAAGTATTAACCAGATATAGTACCAATATTATTAAATACAATAATATCATAAGTCTTCAGACAAAGCATGGGTATATATTATTGCCTTGACCATTCTAGGTTGACTACATTAAAATTTAATCAAAAAATTATTTGTGTCATATAAATTGATTATACAAAAAGCATTACAAGAGATGGTATGTGTCCAGTAATAAAAAATAAAATTAGAAGTTCATCAGGTCATGATGAATATAGATAGGCAGAACTTTATTTGTCCCTGGGGGAAATTTGGCTTTTTACAGAAGCTCTTTAAATAAATAAATAAATAAACAGGTAAATAAATAAAAAGGTGGGTACATAAATAAATAAATATACACAGACACTTTGGACTGAACACATACCAGAATGGTATTAGAATATAGTAACAATAACATTACAAACTCATTTACTGTATGTTGAGTAGACAATAGTTGTAAATGTTCAGTAATAGCTGACGTGACTCTGTTGTCTACTTTAGAAAGTGAAAGGAGGAATTCTTTAATACAATTAACAAGCTTATTCTGCATTTTTGATTTTATTGTGGTTATCTGTCAAAGTGTAGATGACTGATTAAGCATACTTTCTTTTTTCTCTTGACTACAGGGTCTCCAGATTTGCATTTGCCTGTTTGGTGCCTTTGTTTGCAGTTTTCAGTGGCAAGTTTGAAATTCCTTACTATATTTAAAAAGTGTTTAAAACATACTTTCTGTGTAAAACTTTGATATGCTGTTCTAAACCTATCAGTTTGTGTCTAGACCCAGTTTGGCCCCAAGAGTTGTGCCATATTTGGGTTCTGCTGATCTCAAGGGCAAAAGAACACCTCAATTAAAATAATATAAAAGTCTCTAACCTGCTTAATTTATTTCAAGGTCATGAGGAGGCAGAACATGTCAGCAACACGTCAGTAAATAGCTGCTCATTTGACTTGTTCATGCACACCCCCACACTCACACAGTAGATAGTTTACTTTCCGTGCATGTGTTTGGTAATATTAGCGAAAAACCCAATCTGGTATCGGGGAGAGAAAATGCAATTTCCACATGGACAGTGACCATGCTGAGATTAGAAATACCCAGCACTTTCAACCCATGAAGCTGCATAACATAAAAACTGAACAAAATTAAACAAATTCATTACTATTTTAAATAATGATATGAAATGTGAGAGGTGGATAGAGTTCAAGCAGTGAGGTATATTTTTTTCCTGTATCTCTCCCTTTCTCTTTCTCAGCAAACCAATAAATATGGAAGTGTGGAAATGTAAGGACTGTGGCATTGCTGTGGAAAGAAGATCTGCACTTTTAAGACATTACAAACTGATACATAGACACTATGGAAGAGGCCATTTATACCCCTGTACATATCTGAATTGTCCAAGTTCTGAAATAAAAGTGAAACTAATGAAATAGCAACAATTCAAAGAAAAGAAAAATCTTAAAAGTGTGTATCTGGAAAATGAAACACAGGGGTTGGCGAGCGAAGTAAGCAGGGGGCGAAGCCCCCTAGTATTATAAAAGACACTTTAGCGTAGTTGAGCCAATAGAATATGTATTGGAACCAAATCATACATTTCAGTATATTTCTATACTGAAATCCTTGCAGGAAATACTAGCTGCCCAGCCTATACTTGATAGGGTTCTTGGTTTACATGAAGGCCAGCCATAAACTGGTACTGGAGACCCTCAATATAAATAATTCTTTGATGGACGCTACTATAAAAAAATCTTTTTTGCATGAGGACACAGTTATCTCACTAATTCTTTATGTGGATGATTTTGAAATTTGCAATCCTCTTGGAACTTCAAAGAAAAAAACACAAAATAACTGGGATATATTGGGTTGTAGGCAATCTTCCCCTGGGCTATCAATCCTGCTTGTCATCAGTTTATTTGGCAGCCTTGATAAAAAGTGAGGGTGTAAGACATTATGGCTATGAAAAGTGTTGGAACCCTTGGTAAATGACCTTGTGAATTTAGAACAACATGGTATTTTCATTTCACAGTTAGGGAAGACTGTTAAAGGCATATTGCACTTTGTTATTGCTGATAGCAAGGCGGAGTGGTGGCTCTGAGGCTAAGGATCTGTACTGGCAATCGGAAGGTTGCCGGTTCGAATCCCGTAAATGCCAATAGAGACTCTGCTCTGTTGGGCCCTTAAGCAAGGCCCTTAACCTGCAATTGCTGAGCGCTTTGAGTAGTGAGAAAAGCGCTATATAAATGCAAAGAATTATTATTATAATTTGGCTGCCCATGGAATTGCTGGTTTTATGGAAAATTTCTCAGGGAAATATGTTTGCAGATTTTGTTTAGGGGAAAGAACTAAATTTCAGACAAAAGAAGTGAGAACTGGTGCATTTTGCCAGAGAAGTGATGAGATGCACAAAGGACACCTAAGAGCAATCAAGAAAAATGCTTTGCCTAGCTACTATGGAGTAAAATTGTGCCAGTAGAACTTGCATTCTGCCTTGCCACATTTATCTCAAAGAAATATTTCACACTTAATATTCTAAACTAGTCAATACAAAAGTTTCCCTTCATGGGGAAAGATAGAACAAATCTTCCTCATTCTATGCCACTTATTTATGCAGCCAGAAGAACTGTTGGAGGTAATGCCCATGAGAACTGGTGTTTGTTGAGATTTTTACCTCTATTGGTTGGAGACAGGGTTCCTTCTGATGAACCAGTTTGGGAAATAATAACTGATTTAAAGGACATTGTAGACCTTGTTGTTACCTCCATTCATACAGAAGAGTCCATTGCCTATCTTGATTCAAAAATCTCAGAGAACAGGGTCAGATTTAGAGAGGTATTTCCAGACTTGTGTCTTTTACCAAAGCACCATTTCTTGGAGCATTTTCCCTATCTTATCCATCAGTTTGGTCCTCTTGTGGCATTATGGACTATGTGGTTTGAATCAAAACATAGCTTCTTCAAGAAAGTTATCAGACACACACGCTGCTATAAAAATGTACTTCTGGCATTATGAGAGCGACATCAGTTCCAAATCGCTTATCACTTGCACATGAATCATTTTCCCAAGCCACATCTAGAGGTTTCAAGTGTTTTACCAATTCCCATTAATGTTTTGAAACAGGATATTTCACAAGTTCTGAAAAGGAAGTATCCAAATATTGAGATTGCATACTTGACCAAAAATGCAACATATGATGGAGTTAACTATAAGACTGGAATGAGTCTTGCACATGCTTCCCTAGGAGGACTTCCAGAGTTTTGTAAAAATGTTCACTTGCTTGTTATTAAAGAACAGTCATCATTTATTGTCAGAAAACTAAGTGCATGGTTCATGGAGCACTACAGAGTCTTCAATGTAATGGCTTCAGCCACCGAAGACTTGGAACTTGTTGAGATCCAAGAACTCACAGATGTATACCCATTGTATGATTATATAGAGCAAGACATGTGGCTAGTCACTGTAAAAAGCTACATTCATGTGTAGGTAGAATACATTTTTAATGTTTATAAATATGAGGACATGTACATGTTAAATGTTAAATAGTTAAAAGTTCAGAACATTAAAGTAACCTTAATGAGACATTTAGCTAAAAGGAAGCCATTTCCTGAATATAATCATTTTGAGTTTAAAATAATGTGTTATATAAATACCCCATAATACATTTTTTGGTTCACACCATAGACGTGCTGAATGAGCATAAACAACTTTTGTTTTGACTGCTGTAAACACAGGTTTGTCAGTTTAATTTTTTGTATAATTGCATCTTATGTATTTTTATGTAGAGTTTAAGCTTAATATTTTTAAAACAGTTTTGATATTATTATTATAATACATTTTATTTATTTGAAAATGTAATGTTTTATGTCTGCTTTTATATAAGCCTTAATATTCTTTACACATGCCTTTGTAAACTTGCTTAGTAACTTCTGAAGGGTAAATTACCAACATAGGTCAGTCAGTGAACATCTTGTAAGATAAGAGAATGTTAATGTTATATATCAATAGCATGTAAAATGCATTTATTGTTAATAGCCAATAAAACATTTTTACTATTAATTATTAAATAAATATAGTTTACATGTGTAGTTATTTAAAGCAGGATAATAATAGTTATAAATGTGTATATATCTGTTAGTTAGTAAGTAAGTAAGTATGTGATTATTTAACTTTGTTTGTGTTGTGATTTTATTTTTGTTCATTTATAACTGTCTGAAATAAATGTTTTGCTCTTTCCTTGTGTTTTCAGATACTGTTACTATGTCTGGAAAGAGATGTGCACGTCTTTGAGTGATATTTGGTATACAGTTGTGCTTGAAAGTTTGTGAACCCTTTAGAATTTTCTACATTTCTGCATAAATATGACCTAAAACATCATCAGATTTTCACTCAAGTCCTAAAAGTAGATAAAGAGAAACCAGATCATTTTCCTTAATAAATAAATGACCAAGTATAATATTTTTGTCTCATTTGTTTAACTGATTTCTCTTTATCTTTTAGGACTTGAGTGAAAATCTGATGATGTTTTAGGTCACATTTATGCAGAAATATAGAAAATTCTAAAGGGTTCACAAACTTTCAAGCACAACTGTAGATGATGCCAGGAAAATGATCTTGCCAAATGGAATACTTGACTCAGTAGATGCTCTCATCAATGAAGTACAGTTTGCTTTTCAATTGAAAGAAGATATTAGATTACTGTACAAGGACAACGACTTCAATGAATTTCTTAATTTAACTTTAACCTCAGAACTTGAAGATTTGAGCTCCATAAAAGTGGTCTACATTAAGAAATCAGAGGAAACTGCTGAGCTTTCTCAATCGCCTTTGTCAGTACCTGATGACCACAGTTCTGTAATGTCAGGTGACACAGTTGATACAGTTATCTCTTCACTTTCAACCAGAACACAGGCATGGCCAAAAGTTTCCCAAATTCCACAATTTTCATACGAAACTGAACTTCAACTTGAAAAGATTGATGCAGAATATAGGACAAAGAAAATGATACTGACAGTAAGCTCAAAGATGAAAAGTGACATTTCGATTTAAAGCATACCCACAAGACACCCACTTCTGTGAGGTGTCCGAGGCCCTGATTAAGAAACACCCCTGCCTACAAGAGCCTGGGTCGTATAACGGATGCTATGGGTGGAAACAAAGGCTAAAATATAAAATGGGAAATTATCGGACACAAATGAAGCGTTATGGTTGTCCAGAGCTTCCTGTAAATTCAGTTAAAAAACAAGGCAAGGGAAGGTGACACTGTCCACCCAGCAAAAAACGTGAAAAAGGCAAAGAGGGCAGAGGCAAACTACTTACCTGATTTACCTCAGGGTGAGACACCAGAAAGCCTTGAAGTGGATAGAGAAATGCTTAATGAAAGAGTCATTCTAGAACTCATGGCAAAGACATTTGCCTATAGAAGGCACAAAGTAGTGAAGGAGTAGCCAAGGGTGGAGGATTTTATGAAGTGACGGCATGCACTTTTCAAAGTGAATGAGGTATGTAATTTTTTTCCCTGAAAGTGTTTTATCTTAACAATATTTGAATTTTTGAACTTTAATCTTTTTCCTCTAAGATTAATGCTGAGTTCCTGCGGATTACTACAATCCCTCTCCAGTCCAAATTTCTTACACAGCTGGACAAATATACCAATAAACTGACAAGCATCAGAAGACATAAAGAAGGAGCTGCCCGCTATAAGACTGCCAGTTTCATTCAAGCTGTAGATCAGGTACGTTACATTTGTTAATTGCATTGAGGCAGTGATCTTGAATTCTTAGGCAAATTTTTTTTAATATTAATAAATGTGTATTTTGCATACAGAAAAATGATGCAAACATCAGAAGAGAGTTTGTGCTGAGGTCACTTATTATTTACCTTGGTGAGGATGACAAGGATTTTATCAAAGAATATCTGGTAAGGCTTAGTGTGCAATATAACATTATATATTTATGCTATTTGTTTATTAACAGAGATTTGTGTTTTTTCCTTTACTATTAAATTTCACAGTATGTTCAGACACGATTGTGATGTAATATTCTGTATAGTCACTTGTGCAAGATATATTGCTTTATAGTTTGGTATTTTGAACATATTTGTTATATGACCCTGATAGGACATTAGCATTCAATGCTTTAATGTTTCCTAGGGTTTCTTTATCTATGTCAAAGTTCACTATATCATAATGGATGAGTATTTGTGCATCTTTATCTTTTAATTGTAGGATACATTAGGAGATGATGCTGAAAGAAAATTGAAAACATTCAAAATGGCCATATTTGTCATCCATAAAGAAGGTGAAGGACCCTTTCACACACCTACAGAAGTTGGCATTGTTATTGAAAGTGTAGAGGTGCTAAATGGACTACAGTCTGTTGCAGCAGCTTGTCCAATATTGTTTGGTCTAATGTATGCAATAAATTTTAGATACCCTAAAGAGTTAAAACTCATTTTTGAAGTTTTACAAAACGTATTTATGGAACTGGAGGGAAATAAGAAATCTCCCAGAGTGCAGAACCTAAGCAGTAAGCTTCTCAGCTCAGATTAATTGGTGATGAATATATTTATGTCCAAGTTTTAAGACTATATCACAAAGCAGTTTGTTATTTGTAGAATATCATTTGTGTTTTTTTGAATTTGTCTTAAAACTCCTGTGATATTTTGTATTGATCTCCCTAACCAAGGTTGTAGTTGTGTTTTCCATCCATCCATCCATTTTCCAACCCGCTGAATTCGAACACAGGGGTCTGCTGGAGCCAATCCCAGCCAACACAGGGCGCAAGGCAGGAACCAATCCCGGACAGGGCGCCAGCCCACCGCAGGACACACACACACACACACACTAGGGACAATTTAGAATCACCAATCCACCTAACCTGCATGTCTTTGGACCATGGGAGAAAACCGGAGCACCTGGAAGAAAGGGGAGAACATGCAAACTCCACACAGAGAGAACCTGGGAAGCGAACCCGGGTCTCCTTACTGCAAGGCAGCAGCGCTACCACTACGCCACTGTGCCACCCTAGTTGTGTTTCAGTTCTTCTAATTAGTGTTTTGAAAGAGTGCATTTATTGCATTAAGTCTAATAAAGCATTTGAAAGTTTATAGCTCAAAAAAATTACAGAATTAAAATTGAATTTTCATTGCATTACTTGAATCTTTGGTAAATTGTTTAATTGGTTGTATGTATGTATGTATGTATGTATGTATGTATGTATGTGTGTGTGTGTGTGTGTGTGTGTGTGCGTGTGTGTGTATATATATATAGTTTTGCATAAACATTGTTGATGCCTCGTCTTTTCAATCCGCCAAAATTGCAGTTAGTATTATCTCCACAAAATGCCACGATTTTTGAAGTCAAATTATTTTCTGTCAATACTTTCATTAGATAATTGACAATAATGTCTGATGTTTCACCCGGTTGGTCTTGAAATTCTAAAAGTTTGACATGACGCCTTCATATGGTAAAAAGAAGCGAACTAAAACTGCGAATATTTTCTTGGACCCGTGGTTTGAAGCATCAGTTAATATAGTAACACAGCTGCATTCGCTGAGGCGATCTTTTAATTCACCTATTACTATTGGCGCTAACACATTTACAACAATTGCTTCTGTTTTCGTACGAGCACATCTAAATTTCTGTTCAAAACATGTTTGAATTAACTTAGAAGCACAATCATTTGAGCGAAAATTGTGGTTCTCTTGCACCGTATGATAAGCCCAGGTGCCTTCTGTCGCAGCAACTTCCAGAACTTTCGAAGTTGGTGAATCCCTTTTCTTAAAAAAATTAAGCATCGAAGAACTCGACGCGGCAGCAATATCGGAATTTTTATGTTTTTCTGATCTTAAATGTTGCTCAATATCGCTGGCACCTCCATGGGCTACGCTAAATTCTGTACGACACTTTTCACATCTGACGTCCAATGGACTACTTCTTTGCTTTATAAACGGGTACTTAGTTTGTAAGTTAATATTAAAAGTGCACTTGCGTTTAGGCATTGTTAAAATGAAGGGTTCACGTACAAGAAATTTAAATTGACTGCAATAACACGTCGATAAAAAAACAATAATCAATCGTCAAGAATGATGCGCAAGCTGTCTACGCGTACTCGCAACTGCAGAACAAGCGAGCTAGCAGGCTTCTGACCGACTTGCACGTGTGTGAGACGTATTGCGCATGCCGTCATCGCCGCGCTACTAGGTGCTAACATCAGATTTTTTGATTTTTCACGCCTTTTTTTAAATTGTTACAGTGGGTTGCTCTCTTTCTGAAAACGGAATATTTTGGCGTCCCGAAGCTGTGCTTGGGGACATCGGGATAGGAAACCTAAAAACGGGATGGTCCCGTTCAAAACGGGACGTATGGTCACGTTAAGTATACTATGTAATATATCAAATATATTATGAATTTATTTAATATTTGTATATATATTTTTCATATAGATGTTTTAAATATAGTTAGTATAAAACATATATATATATATTTATGTGTGTGTGTGTGTAATGTTTGTTCTGTAAATTTTTAATGCAGAACATGATATGGAAATGATCAAAAATTATGATGATTTTTGTGTTGCAAATATTCAGTAATAAATTTAAAAGTGTTTTGCTATTATGTCTTCTGTATTTCATTTATGTTTGTGAAACAACACAACTAATTAGGAAGAAACTAATTCAATTGCTGGTTAGTTCTTGAGGCACTCTAATGAAATGTGCTCAATTAAAAAACATTGAATGAAACTTAAATCATAAGTTAACTTAAAAAAATTTAATTAACATAAAATTAAAACTTTCAGTTTTTTATTCAAAGGAAATACCACTTTTTGAGTAGGAGAAATTAAATTTCCTGAAATTAAATTCTTTCTTTGGTTAAACATTGATATAAGTTGAACTGACACGAAAAAATGGGTTAATATTATATAAAAATATTCATTGAGAAAAACTGATTGAATTGATTGTTACCATTTGACATAATTTTTTTAAGTTACACCAACAAATCATTTTTTACAGTGTACTCGTTTAAGGTCACTTGTTTTATTTTCTTTCTGAAGCCATCCAATTTCAATTTTTCGTGCAGACTTTTTAGCATTAGAGTAATCCCTCGCTATATCGCACTTCGACTTTCGCGGCTTCACTCTATCACGGATTTTATATGTAAGCATATTTAAATATATATCTCAGATTTTTCGCTGGTTCGTGGGTTTCAGTGGACAATGGGTCTTTCAATTTCTGGTTCATGCTTCCTCAGTTGGTTTGCCCAGTTGATTTCATACAAGGGACGCTATTGGCAGATGGCTGAGAAGCTACCCAATCAGAGCATGTATTACATATTAAATAAAACTCCTCAAATAAATTGTGAGCACGGGGGCTGTTCACACCCCTAGAGGATACGGACGCTCATCTAAAAAAATGCTGAAAGACTACCTTCACATTGCTCTCTTCCTTGCTGGGCTTCCTTGCAGCTGCTTTGTCAAGCGACAGGCTTCCCGCACGGTGCTTTCGCATACTTAAAAGCTCAAACAGCATCTATCGGTTTTTGATTGTTTGCTTTTCTCTCTCTCTGACATTCATACTTACAAGCCCAAACAGCACCTATTGATTTTTGATTGTTTGCTTTTCTCTCTCTCTGACATTCTCTGCTCCTGACGCGCACTCCTTTGAAGTGGAAGATATGTTTGCATTCTTTTAATTGTGAGACGGAACTGTCATATCTGTCTTGTCATGGAGCACATTTAAACTTTTGAAAAAGATACAAATGTTTGTTTGCAGTGTTTGAATAAAGTTCCAGTCTTTCTACAACTGGTTCTATTCAATAAGGGTGCGCACAAAAAGGCGACCTTCAAAAGGGCGACCTCAATTGGGCGCGGAGAATAAAGGCGCACGTAAATAAAAGCGACCTTCAAAAGGGCGACCTCAATTGAGCGCCGAATAAATGCACGCGCAAATAAAGGAGCGCTTCAAAAGGATGACCTCAATTGAGCGCCGAATAAATGCGCGCGTAAATAAAGGAGGGCTTCAAAAAGGTGACCTCAATTGAGCACGGCAAATAAAGGCGTTCATAAATAATTTAGTTGAAATGGCTCTGGAATATGTGAAGAGCAACAAAGGTGCAGATCTACTCGTAGTCGAAGGCTATACAGTCAGAAAGGAGAAAACTATCAACGGGAAACACATCTGGAAATGCACTGAATATAGGATTGGAAAATGTTCGTCTCGCTGTCATACCAAAAATATAGAGAGCTTTAGAAATAGTTCGTTAGAAGTTCATGCATTATTAAACTGGATGTTTTAATATTCTTGCTTTCACCTTTTTATACGTTCAATCATTGCCTTTATCTAATAAATTTTCTGTAATAATTTTGTTGCGTTTGCCTTTATTCGCTGCGCCCAATTGACATCACCCTTTTGAAGCACTCCTTTATTTATGCGCGCAGTTATTCGGCGCTCAATTGAGGTCGCCCTTTTGAAGCTCGCCTTTATTTATGTGCGCCTTTATTCGGCGCTCAATTGAGGTCGCCCTCTTGAAGATCGCTTTTATTTATGTGCGCTTTTATTCGCCGCGCCCAATTGAGGTCGCCTTTTTGTGCGCGCCCTTATTGACGGATACCTCTACAACCTCCTGTGTTTCTGTGCAAATCTGTGACCCAAGCATGACAATATAAAAATAACCATATAAACATATGGTTTCTACTTCGCGGATTTTCACCTTTCGCGGGGTTTCTGGAACGCAACCCCCACGATCAAGGAGGGATCACTGTACTATTTCCATACCAACCCATATGTTTAGTTGGTCGTTTATCCTCTTCATCTGAACAAGGCTCAGGTCTTTTCAAAACACAGTTTCTTGTGTAAATTCTGTAGAAGCTTTTCTTTTCTAGACATTTCATGCGTCTGAAATGTTTGCCTCTTGCAGAAGTCTAAAACTGCTAAATGATCACCATATAGGGGAAAATAAGTGGATAAAGCCTTGTCATCCATGTCTTCCAATAACACATTCTGATCAATCTGTATTAAATTATAACAGCAATAAAAGAAGTGCATTAATGAACAAATTATGACAGTGTCTGGTATATTCTTCAGAATGTCCATTTATTTAAAACACTTTCATTCAGCAAAACTCTATTGCAAGTGACTAGACTTACCAGTTTTCCCCTAGAATATATCCCAGGAAAAGACAATCCTCAGACTACTCTACAGTCAACAATGATGATGCACCAGTCTTACCTAGTATACTTTCAGTGCACCTGTTTTCCTTATATCAGCAGTTATCACAATTTTCTTTTGTTTTGTTGTCCCTCTAATCAACTTCAATTTGTGCTCCCCTTGAAAGACAGATTTTAAAGTTTCATCTAACAATCTACTGATCATCATCAGCCATCATTTAAAATATTTTTTTCATGTCACCTCTTACGAACTATTTTAGTCTTCAGTTCTATCGTAACTTATAGCTGTATTTTAAGCTCCTGAACCTGGTCTGCAGTTTCATTACTTTTTTTTACATCTTTGCTGTAATATGGGGACTAGAACTGCATACAGTTCCAGATGAAACCTGACAAGTCTGCCAAACTAGGGAAGCTGAATCTTTCTGACCAACTCTGTTCAGCAGCTCATGGATACTGAGTAACATAACATCCTTATTAGAATTTCTAATCTCTTGTACACACTCCCTACTTTAGTCCCTCTGTTGTTATTTTTCTTATCTGGCAATCTACTAACTTTACAGTCATTATAAACTGAAATTAAGGTAACAGCTACATTTTTATTTAAATTAACTATACAATTTTTAAAAAGCTGCAATCTTAATATGGCACTCTGTGGGATTCTTGACCCCACATAGTTTTAAAAAGCCCAAGTTCCTTTTTGAATTTAAGAAATTTGTGCACAAGTATGTGTACTATACCCTAAATCTCTATCTTTTGTAATGTGATGATTACCCTCTCCTGGATTTTGTCCTCAAAAGATTTTTGAGAGTCTGTCTATTTCCCAAACCCATTTAGACAGGGCATGGTTGTGAAAAAGCTGAAGCCTATTCCACACACAGCCACTGGGGCTAATTTAACAACATCAGTACATCTAACCTGTATGTCTTTTGACTGTGGGAAGAAACTCAAATACTCACGGGAAGCACATGCAAAGTGCACACAGAAAGCACCCAAATCCAAGTCTCTTTGTTGCTACCACCGCAACACCCTTTTTTGAGAGCAAAGTGGTGAATAAAATACACTGCACTGTTTTGTTGTTACACTATTAAATTCAGTAGTTTAATGTGTAGCAAATTCCCCATGTAAGCATATGCTGACCATGAAATGAATTAATTTCTAATACCTTTTCTTTTTCTAACTTTGGAATGATTTTCTGTAGACTTCTGCTCTTCAAAAAGTCAAAAAACTGGTCATACATCATGTCTTGTGAGGCCATTCTTAACTGGAGACTGAAAATGATAAAAATAAAATGATAAATGATTAATTTTTGTATCAAATCAGTATTTTTTTAATCCTTGGATAAAATTTTATTTAAAGCATTATTATTTTACTTGGTATCAATTTTAGGGATTGTCATTGTCAGGAACGCATTTTATGTGTAAGCATTGTATTTCAAAATTATAAAAATCAAAAAACATTTACAAAACATGTTTGAAAATTACTAATTTAACAGGCTGTCTGGTTTGCAATGATAGTGATGAAACAGACACAGATATGGTACATAAAGATGAAGACAAGGGTGGACAGTACATGATGAATGACAGAATTATGAGGTGTTTTGAATGTATATGGAAGTATATGGAATATGAAAATAATGAATATTGATAGTTAATTTATTTAACCTATTTAACCATTTTTTACTTCTGACAGAATGTTAGTATTATTACATTTTTCCTCCGTCAGGTTTGGGTTTTAGGATTCCACATGACTGCTTACTGTTTTAAGATGTTCTCACACTTGTAATGCATCCGTTTTCTGAAACAGAAACAATGCATAATTAAATATAATGTGTCAGTGGCGACTGCTCTAAGACTACAAGGGAAGCTCCGCTTCCTCTACTATGTCAGAAAATAAATGCTCATATATGCACTGTCGTATTTACAGTATATTGGTTTTAATAAAAGTGCGCTAAAACGCGTTCAACTCCATGACTAGCTCATTCAGAATCAGGTATTATTGTAGATTGTTTGACGCGATTTTCTTGTCATACATTTCCGTGCAGCACAATACGTTAAACCCTCATGAAGCCCAGCTTCACTGGAGCTCTATGCTTAGGCACAGAGGAGCTTTTTTCGCTGTAGAAAAGCTGGACGGTAATTGGACAAATGCACCAAAATCGTCACTTCCAGGGAAGCTCAGCTTCTCTGGGAGTGAATGGAGCAGTGGGCGGGCCAGGAAGCTGGGCTGCTGCATGATGATTGGAGGAGCTGTTTAAAGGGTGGAACCCCTTTTTTGATTGACAGCATGTCTTAAGAATACATCAGCACTACAGAGATTCGAGTTCTGTCCCGTGCGGATTTGCTGGTGAAGTCGTAGGACAAACTGCTGCACTCTGTATTGTTTGCTGGTGATATAAACCATTTTTGTTTGTACAAATCATTCTTTAAATAATAAAAAAAACATATTATAGCGTTCTTGACTTTGATCCTTGTTTCAGCATTGTAAAGTTAGCTCGTTCATATAATTAAAGTAGCTCGTGGAAGGGGAAACTAGCCAGCTAGCAAGCTGTGCATAATGGCAGACGCAGACGGTGCTAATATTGTTGACGTGCTTTTGGCAAAACCATTTAGTAGTCTTCCTTACGAGGAGAGACTCAGAATTAAACGGCAGGGCAGACCAACGCCCAAGATTGATCTGGTGCATAAATCAGGAAAAAATAACAGGTCTTTTCAACTCTCCTGGTATGACAAGGTGAACTGGCTGACTGGAAGTGCTGTGACAAAGAAAATGTACTGTTGGCCATGCCTCTTGACGAAACCGTCTCAGGGAATGGGATGTGTTTGGTCAAACGTGGGTTTTGGGGATCTGGGTAACTTTGACAGGGCATACAAAAGGCATTGAAAGTGTAAAGAACATGTGAGTTCATGAGCAAGGTTAAGTTGTCTGGACAGGGTCAGGGTTGAACATGCAATCAATGAAGGTCTTCGCATTCAGGTGGCAAAACATAATGAAACAGTAAAAAAAAACAGGGCCTTCCTAAACCGTCTAATTGATGTGACTTCCTTGCTTGGCCGTCAGGAGCTGGCATTCAGGGGGCATGATGAGAGTAGTGAATCAGCAAATAAGGGGAATTACAGGGAATTTAGAGAAACATTAGCTAAATATGACTCTGTCTTGGCCACACAATTTCAGTCATCAGCTGTGTTTTCTGGTATGTCCCACTCAATCCAAAATGACTTGATCTCTGCTCTCGCAGCCACTGTTTCTGATCATATAAAAGGTGAAATTCAGACTGCTCCTTTTTTTGCATGGCAGGTGGATGAAGCAACTGACATATCTTGCCATGCCCAACTGTCTGTCATTGTTAGATATGTGGATAGTGCAGGTAAAATTCAAGAGTGCTTCATTGGATTTTTGGATGTGTCAGTGGGTCGAGATGCTCAGTCTGTGTTTGAAGTTTTAAACGAGAACATGCAGGGCTACAGTTTTAGAGAAAAACTTGTGGCACAAACCTACGATGGGGCTGCTGTCTTTGCTTCATCTCTCAATGGCCTACAGGCCAAAGTTAAAGTAATAGCCCCTAGCGCAATGTTTGTGCATTGCTATGCACACAGACTGAACCTGGTGTTGTCCCAGGGTGCTAAATGCTTGCCTGAGTCAAGAATATTTTCTGCAAATCTGTCTCTGGGTTCACCACATTTTTTCAAAGTCCACAAAAAGGATGTCTTTTCTTGAGTCTGCAGGGTCTTCAAGATTGCCCAGAAACGCTCCTACTCGATGGAATTTCACATCACGGATAGTGAGCACTGTGGCAAACAATTATGATGGCCTCCTGCAGACTTGTGACAAGATTACCCAGGATGAGAGCATGGATGATGACACATTAGATGCTGCCAAAGGCTTCATAATGAAACTGGAGGATTTTGAGTTTGTGTTCATGTTGTACACATATGAACAAATATTCTCTGAGACAGATGTTGTTTTTGATATTGTCCAGCAAAGGGCTATGGATGTTCTTTACTGCAAAAAAAGAATTGGGTCTCTCCTTGCTTTTGTCAAGGAGAGGAGGTCAGAGGAGGCTTATCAAGCAGTTTATGCAAAAGCAGCAAATCTCACATCAGACCCTCGAGATGAACCTATTAGAAAGCGCCGTCTGTCACAATTACAGGATCCCCAGGAACGCTACAGAAATTTGTACATGGCCATCCTAGACAATCTCATGGAGCAGATTTCTCAGCGTTTTTCAAATTTGGAAAGCATGAGCTTCTTAGAATTAGTCAATCCAGGGAAATTTGATGAAATGAGACAAGTGTTTCCAGAGGAGGCAATTGAAAGTGTGCTGAAAAGTTATGGCCATTTCTTTGACTCAGGGAGACTGAGATCTGAACTTCAAGTATTATATTCAGATCATGACTTACAGGGGAGCAGGGGTAAGCTGTGTGATTTCTTGGTGTTTTTTTTAAAGACATGGAGTTGGATAGTGCAATGCCTCAGCTATACAAACTGTTGTCGTTAGTGGCAACAATTGGCGCTACATCAGCAGGTGTAGAGAGGAGCTTCTCCTGTTTAAAATGGGTCAAGTCATACACCCGCAACACGATGGGCCAAGATCGTTTGAGCAACCTTGCTCTCCTGGCCATTGAGAGGAAACTGGTTAAGTCCCTGGAAAAGACGGCCAATTGGTACGACAGGGTCACAGACCATTTTCTGCAAAAGGAACGGAGGGCAGAATTTACGTACAAATAACATAATGAATTTTATGATGAAGGCCTAATATGAGCTTCCCCTGTTTCAAAAGCTAGCAGCCGCCACTGTAATGTGTATATGTAAACGTTGAATGACGAGAAAGATAGACAAAAGGTTTAACACCTTACTTTTTTATTTATTAAAAACTACAATAAAAAGGTTAATTGGATATCATTTAGAAAAGTATTACACAGGATTTTTGTATAGAATGTTATGGGTAAATTCTAAATTACACAGTTTGTGACAGCAAAAACTGTAAGAAAATGGTTAATCAGTAAATACAATTACAATATTTATATGAAATGAAAATACACCGAATAGTAGCTTCTGAAATTTCAATCGTTGTCTATACCTGTTTACATCGCAATTGAATCCACATCTTCCAACTTGAACATAATTACTTCAAATGGAAAGGAATGTAGTAGTGAAATAAACCGTTACATTATATTAAAACACATGGGTCTGAAAAAAGCAAAAAAGGGGAGAGCGATCTTTACTTTAAGTTTGTTCACTGTGAGCTTCTTTTCGACTTCGTTTAGGCAGTATGAATGTTAGCTAAAAGTAAGATTGCAGTAGCAATCCAATCACGTTTTATTATTGCCAAATAAATGCTCGTCAAGTTTAATGAGTTAACGTTTTATCTAGTCGGGCTACGGCCCTTGGAACATACTCACCATCGTCATCACAAATTAGCAGGTGTGCTTGCACTTGGCACTCTGGGATACTAAATCTATGCATTTGTCCATTTTTAACGACCCAGTCACTTATAACATTTAAATTACACATATTATGGTCAGGCGGTAGTTAAAGATGAGCACGTTGCCGCTCCGTTTAAACATTATCTTTACTAAAATAATTCAAAATGCGTTATCTTTACTACTAGTAGGATTTTGAATTAGACACCTTTCACTCGAACCGTTGTTTTTAACCGAGCTGTATGTCATTGTAAAGTTATGTTGTCACAAGTATTAAATTAGAGAATCTGGGGGGGTATTTTTCGTACGCCGCTTAAATCATCCGAGATCAGGTGCCTCATCTTAGATGAGTTAATGCCGGTGAAACTCATCCGGGATAAGTCGGTTTTTCAAACACAGCAGTGTAGTAGATTAGTTTAGCTGGATCTAATCATCTGAGATGTTTGTGTGCGCCCGCGCTGAGTGAAAATATATTGAGTCTAGAAAACATGATTAGCAAGTCTTTGATAGGCTGCAACAAAATGACGAAAGAACGGGAGCATTTTTTTTTTTCACACAAGCTGTGCATGCGTGTTACTCGAAGGATTTCAAAATTTAATATGCACAAGGAGTAACACTGCAAAAGCAGTCCAAACCAGAAAAGACGGCTGGCAAAAGGTGGCCGACAAATTAAACGCTAAGTAGTGTGCAATGTATTTACTGAATGCAACGTTTCATTTCCTGTGTCAGATTAATTAGATAGATAGATAGATAGATAGATAGATAGATAGATAGATAGATAGATAGATAGATACTTTATTAATCCCAAGGGGAAATTCACATTTAATATATTAAATATGCATGTAAATTCATATTTAATATGTCATAATTCCAGATTAAACGTGAGCACAAGGAGAACATGGGAACAGGTTAAAGTGAAATACAAGAATATACTTCAAACTGGTAAATATTGGTATATAACTATTTAAAGAATTGTTGACATAAAGAATCATATATAATATAAAAAACATTAATTCTAAAGCTAATAAGAAGGCAGACAAGCAAAAAACAGGTGAAGGTGCACGCGGTTCAGACCTAACCCCTGCAAAAGAGTTGGCTATCCAGCAAAATGCCCATCGCCCTGTTTCTGAGGGCATTCCAGGGGGAAGCTCCTCCTCAGAACCAGTGGCAGGATGCAGTGGTCACTTCATTTCAGGTAAAGGATGGTCATTGCATATATTTGTCATCGATGTGTGCCATATTATGTTCCATATAGCCCTCTTTTTTGTTGGGTTAGTTGCAGATAATGTCATATCCCTAGAACCTGTGTCTGACCAACGAGATATTGACGAAGGTCAAATATTTGATGAAGACACTGTGTCTGATTATTCGGATCTGCGTGCAATCCAGTGCCCCAATCACAAATGGAAATCCTGGGTAATGAGAATGTTAGGCTGACTGTGAGATTCTTCATGGAACTGTGGGTGTTTTTGCCTGTGTATTACCTACCTGCAATGGCATGAAACGCCTCATTTATGGTCTGCACACACAGGCATCCAGGAAACACTATGAAAACCTGAAGGAAATATTTCAGAGCCAAACAGACTTTACGAATTGCCTGGCAAACTGCACTTTTAGATACATTTTCCGCATCGCCTACAGTATATAAAAAAAGTGCCGCTTGCAAAAAACCACAAAGCAATGCCTACTGTCTGTGTGGTTGTGAGAGCCGACTTCACCGAGTTTGACTTTGAATATAAGGTGCTAATAAATCTTTGAGGTATAATATTCCCCCTCGGCTAAAGCGGTATCTTTCGAAAAGAATTTCCTCCGGGAGCAATAAAGGATCTTGCCGATCGCGCACAACCCTCTCTATATGAAATTCTCCTCTCATAATTTGCGCACTGATATCAATTGGTTGCTTATTCATGAACGGTGAAGCCATGTCTTAATGAATTCCATGCACGGACACTGATTAAGTGTGTGAGCTAATCCTTGTTTACATCGAACAAACCTGCTCTGAGCAGGTTTGAGGATTTGGATGTGTTGCTATGACAACACATCCAGCAAGAGTTTCGAAAAACCGACAGATCCAGGATCAGGCCAAATCATCAACAATTACATCCGGCTAAACGAGTAATCCACGTATGAAAAATACCCCCCAGTTCTTTTTGTTCCCAAAAAGGATTCCATCCATCTTAGAAGAGAAAGCGTTGTTACATTTGGTAACCAGCGGTGTGGCAATTTTTTTTTTCTTCTGTTTCTTTCTGGTGGATGTTTTGCACTGAGGACGGGTTTTTTCTGACAACTAACGTCTCTAACAAATTGCATTTCAACGGAGTCCTGTTATTTGTGAACACTGGTAAGAGGCAATATAATTTTTTTTCTGTTCTGTTACCTGGCACGTATGGACTTTCAAGTTTAAGTTTTTTTTTTCTCCCCCTTTGTGAGGCTCTGTTTATGACACCTTGTGCTCATTAAGATGTCCGTAGGAGCTGCTTCAGCAAACTCAGGGGATATTTTAAGTGACTTTTGAAGAATGACAGAGGTTCAGGGACCACACAGTTCCCATTTGTTCCCTATTACATTGCCCCCCATTTTTAAAGGTGATGGGTCTGAATCTTTTGCAAGTTGGGCTCAGCGGTTTGAAGTGGCTGTTGCAGCACTGCACCCTTTGGCTGCTTCTGAGTTACAACCAGTGTTAGCAGCTCTACTTCCCACACGTTTATCAGAAACAGCATTTTTATATTGGGATAGTATCCCCACAGCTTTACAACAAGATTACACTGCAGTTTCATCTATGCTGAAGGAAGTTTTTGGGTTTAAACAATTCCTGCCTTTCTTTCAGACCTACATTAATGCTCGTCCATGAAAACCTAATGAAAGTTTAGACGTTTATGGAGCTGAAATAACACGTCTTGTTCTCGAGGCATTTCCAGATTATGACACTAATGCACAAAATGGTGAGAAATTTCGTCGCTTTGTTGCTGGTTTAGACCCCATGTTGCAATCTAAAATTCATGAAATGGGTGCAAAAAATATTGAAGAGGCCCTTACAGTGGCTAGTCGTTGTGAGAGAGCCAGAGAATTACTAAATATGACCTCTACCTCTGCATCTCAGCCAGCGTATTCTTCCCCTAGTACTACTACTACTGCTGAGCCATCTGTTTCTATGGTGAATATCTCTAAAAACAGTGATCACCATCTGTGGCGTGCTATGGAAAATCTAACTTTGAAGGTGGACTCTTTACAAACACATCTAAACCAGCTACAGGAATCTAATCACCTGCTTGTCAGACAGTTAGGATTTACTCCTGAAGGACATCATCCTCCCTACTTGAAACCCACTCATTACAAGAGAGACCATTCTGTTTCAACTCTGGATGACTCTCATCAACATCCATTCCATCATTTACCTGATAGGCAGCTCCAGCATTGCTCTAGAAGTCCACAATGTTTCCACCCTGTCGCTTCACAATTATATACAGGTTATGATGATGAGGAATTTTCAATAAGTCCCTATTCTCGTTCTGTTTCACCAGAATGTAAACAGCGGCCTGAAGATCGGTACTATGCTAAACGATCAAGCCGTGGTGAGTACAGGCACCGCAGTCCTAGCCCAATGATGAGAAGGCATAGGGGAGTTAGTCCTACAAGACCCCAGTCACGGTCTGTTCATTTTTTTTCTCCCACACGAAGATCATCTTCCCTTACTTCTTATTCTCCGAGGTCGGGAAACGATTAGCAGCTAGTGTTGAGGGGCACACATTAGCTTCGACAATAACAGCCCCACATGCTGTGCACAAGCTATATAACAGTAATGTTAATAATATACAAGAAGCTATGCCACTATCCCTCACAGCTAATATGCTGGCTGTGGTGGAGGGACTTGAAGTGTTGGCTCTAGTGGACACTGGCTCATCAATTTCCTTAATTAGTGAGGATTTTCGCATGTCTCACACATCTTTGAAACAGCGACCTTTAAAATCATCTTTAATGCTAGCTCGAGCTATTAATGGACAAAATTTGGACATTTTGGGAAGTCCGACACTTGGCATTCGTATTGGGAAAGAACTTTACAACATGACTTCCATGTAGTACGAGGTGGCCACCAGCCAGTTATTATAGGTTGGGACTTTCTACAAAGGCATCATGCTGTGGTGGACCTTGCAGATGGTAAATTGTCACTGTGGGACTGGGAAGTTCTATTTTGTCAAAAACAACAGGAAGTCATTACTTGCTGCAATGTTTCAGTGCTCAGCACAGTTGTTGTTCCAGCAGGGAGTGAAATTATCATGATTGCCAGTGTGGGCACACCCTCATTACCTTCGTCAGTCCCTGACAACTACTTTGGTGTGTTAGAACCTCAAACTAATTGTGATGTTGTGGTAGCTCGCACTCTCAGTCAGGTACAGAATGGACTTACTATTGTACGAGTGCTTAACCCCTCTAATGAAGACTTGGAATTACATGCAGGTCAGCATTTAGGGGAATTCTTATCTGTGCCTGCTATTGAACCCCTACCACTGATGGCTTCCTGTTATACTACTTTGCCTGCTCCTGCAACAACTTTACCTCCAGTGCAATTGGACCAAACATTATCAACGGATACTGAAGTACAGTCCCTTGAGATGTTACTACAAAAGTATGCTGAGGTGTTCAGCAAAGGCCCGGAGGACCAGGGACGTACAAACATCATTACACATCGTATTCGCACAGGAGATGCCCCACCTGTTAAACAACGAGCTTATCGTGTGACACCTGCCCAAAGGGCTGAAATACAACAACAGGTTAACAAACTATTAGAAGCGGATGTTATCGAAGAAAGTTTCAGTCCTTGGGCTGCACCAATGGTACTTGTGCGAAAAAAGATGGGTCCTGGTGTTTCTGCCTTGATTACCGTAAGCTCAATGCAGTCACAATTAAAGACTCCCATCCTTTACCCAGAGTTGATGATGCTTTAGATGCCTTAGCAGGTTCAGCATGGTTCTCCACCCTGGACATGCAGCAAGGTTACTTGCAGATAGAAGTGGAGGAATATGACCGGGAAAAAACTGCATTTACAACAGGATGTGGACTATACCATTTCAAAACGATGCCCATGGGACTGACCAATGCACCAGCGACATTTCAGAGGCTGATGGAGATGGTGCTGCATGGCCTTCCATGGGAGACCTGGTTAGTGTACTTGGATGACGTTTTAATTTTCAGTCATTTCTTTGATGACCACCTGAAACACTTGGAGGAGATCCTATCTAGGTTCTACAAGAGTGGACTTAAGCTAAACCCTTCCAAATGCAGTTTTGCTAGAGATCACGTTACATTTTTGGGCCACATTATATCCCGACAGGGCATTGAGCCTGACCCGAGAAACATCCAGAGTGTAAGAGACTGGCCTACTCTTGGTTCGCAGACTGAGGGTACGTGCATTTCTTGGGCTCTGTTCCTATTACAGGAAGTTTATACAAAACTTTGCACACCATGCTGCACCACTCCATGCTCTTACTGAAAAATATGCTGTGTTCACATGGACACCTGCCTGTGAAGAAGATTTTTGTTATTTGAAGAATGCCTTGTCTAATCCTCCTATTGTTGCATTCCCTGATTTTTCAGACCCTTTTCTGCTTTACACAGATGCCTCTGGGACTGCAATTGGTGCGGTGCTGGCACAGGTCAGAGATAAGCAGGAGTGTGTTGTGGCCTATGCCGGCCATGTGTTAACAAAAAATGAGAAAAAGTGGTCTGCATATGACAGGGAGTTATGGGCCATCGTCTGGGCTGTACGACAGTTCCGTTTCTACCTTTACAAACTGCCATTTAAAATCATAACGGACCACAAACCTCTACTTGGCTTGAGGCAAATACCCATTGATGGGGACAGAACAGGCCGACGTGCTCAATGGGCTCTTGAACTTGACACTTTTGACTGGGTTGTAGTACACAGAGAGGGTAATGCTCATAAGAATGCTGATGCACTTTCTCGGCAGACGGTCACTTGTATAGCTACAGATTTGGAGAATGCAGGTGCCTTGCCATCATCTGTTATTGACCCCTCTCACCATAATACAGAGGCCGAGTTACACCATTCAATTTGTGGATGTAGTTACCATCTTCCTTTGACGGATCCTGGCCCTTCTACAACTCTGCCACCTGGATCACAGTCTGATTCATTTTCAGAGTTTTCTTGTACCCTAGCCACAAATGGACACATCAGCAAAGTGATCCTATGCTATCAGAGGTTATTAAATGGATAACTATTGGCCATCATCCTCCTTACTGGTAGATCAAACAAGCTGTACCTGTACTAAAGAAACTGTGGCAAGAATTTCATCGCCTCACTATCCATAACAACCTGCTCTGCTGTAAAGTATACTTTTCTCCTGCCACAGATCCAGTATATCAAGTAGTCGTTCCCTCATCACTTGTACCAGGCGCTCTGGAATTTGTACATGGTAACAAAGTATCTGGACATTTCACCATTGACAAAACCTTACACAGAGCAAATCGCTTTTGTTACTGGCCTTATATGGCTCGTGACATCCAAAACTGGTGTGAGCAGTGTTCAAGTTGTGCAGCATGTTGTACACCTGTCCCTCACCATTGTGCACCCCTCCAAACAGTGACCTCTACAAATCCCTTTTGAAATTGTAGCAGCAGATATTTTGGAACTGCCACTCACCTCATGTGGTAATAGATATGTTTTAGTCATACAAGACTATTTCACAAAGTTTGTAAACCTCTATGCTTTACAGGACCAACGTGCCACTACAGTTGCTCAATGTTTTTTTGAGAACTTTATCACCCAACATGGTATTCCAGAACGTCTGCTCACAGATCAAGGTCAGCAGTTTGAATCAGATTTGATTCATTATCTTTGTCAATTACTAGGTGTAAAAAAAGTCAAAACCAGCTCTTACCATCCACAGGGGGATGGCCTAGTAGAGCGATTCAACCGGACTCTAATTGAACAGTTGAAACGAACCCTGCTGCAACATTTAGGGGAATTGCATGAATTTTTGAACCCTGTGGCATTTGCATACACCAGCACACATTCTAACACAGGTTATACGCCTTTCTTTCTTTTGCATGGTAGAGAGGCTCGAATGCCTGCAGACCTTCTATTTTCATCGGGTTCAACAACCACTACAATTGCTTCCAGGACACCTGTGGACTATGTTAACCAACTGAGAAATAAATTCCAAGTGGCTTTCCAGACTGTTGCTAGGAATAACAAGTTGGCTCACAAACAACAGAAGCATTTTTATGATCGCCTTGTCAGACATGAGCCATACTCCCCAGGAGATTTTGTTTGGCTGCATGACCCTACTTCTACACGTCAGAAACTGTCCCCTCACTGGAAAGGACCATTTGAAATTGTGGAGCGCATGGGTTCTTCTGGGGATGCCTCGGGTGTAACTTATCATATAAGGTGCCCTTTTGAACCTACCAAGGTACAAGTTGTCCATTATAATCGTCTGAAGAGATATACTTCTCCACTCCCCACCACCTCACCCACTATGCCACTCATCCCAAGACCTCCTCATGGAAAGTTACCTAAACTGACTGCACTCTCTGGCTCGCTCCCCTTTGTACCAGTTACTCAGAGGCAACAGGAAACTGATGTTCAGCTGGGTAAAGAGAACTTGACTCATTTTGGACACGACACAAACAATAATCCTGCTGTTCAGCTGGAATCTGGGACAAATTCAGAAGCACTTTTTCCTGTTAAAGGTGTTCTGCAGGAGCCAACTCCGCAATGACTTCGTTGCCCTACCATCCTACCAAAATGATTTAAAGACTTTGTAATGGGTTAAAATATTACATTGTTAACTTGTTGATGTATTTTCTAAGTTTAAGATTTACAAGGCTAGAAATGTGGACGTTTCTTTCCTGAGGGAGGGAGTAATGTAAAGTTATGTTGTCACAAGTATTAAATTAGAGAAGTAAATGTTCATTATATTAGAATGAGAATAGGAATATATCTACATTTAGATCTGCAATGTTAATTTCTCTGTTATGTTGTAATGTGTTAGAAAGTAGTGTTTATAAAGTTAGGCATTCAAGATCTGGGGGGTATTTTTCGTACGTCGCTTAAATCATCCGAGATCAGATGCCTCATCTTGGATAAGTTAATGCCGGTGACACTCATCCGGGATAGGTCGGTTTTTCAAACGCAGCCATGTATTAGATTAGTCGAGCTGGATCTAATCATACGAGATAAATGCACGCGCCCGCGCTAAGTGAAAAGCCCATATATATTGAGTCTAGAAAACATGATCAGCAAGTCTTTGATAGGCTGTAACAAAATGACGAAAGAACGGGCGCATTTTTTTTTTTCACACACGGGGCGCAAGACCTTTTATTCGAAGGACATGAAGAATTTGAAGATTTAATATGCAGCAGGGGTAACACTGCAAAAGCAGCCCAGACCAGAAAAGACGGCTGGCAAAAAGTGTCCGACAAATTAAATGCTAAGTAGTGTGCATTGTACTTACTGAATGCAGCGTTTCATTTCCTATGTGTCAGATTAATTATTATTTAATATGTCATAATTCCAGATCAAACGTGAGCACAAGGAGAACATGGGAACAGGTTAAAGAGAAGTACAAGAATATACTTCAAACTGGTAAATATTGGTATATAACTATTTAAAGAATTGTTGACATAAATAATCATATATAATATAAAAAACATTAATTTTAAAGCTAATAAGAAGGCAGACAAGCAAAAAACAGGTGGAGGTCCACGCGGTCCAGACCTAACTCCTGCAGAAGAGTTGGCTCTCCAGCAAAATTCCCATCGCCCTGTTTCTGAGGGCATTCCAGAGGGAAGCTCCTCCTCAGAACCAGTGGCAGGATGCAGTGGTCACTTCATTTCAGGTAAAGGATGGTCATTGCATATATTTGTCCTCCATGTGTGCCATAGGTATGTTCCATATAGCCCTCTTTTTTGTTGGGTCAGTTGCAGGAAATGTCATATCCCTTGAACCTGTGTCTGACCAACGAGATATTGACGAAGGTCAAATATTTCACGAAGACACTGTATCTGATTATTCATCAGGAGGAGAGGTACATTTTCCAAATAATGTTTGATCAAACTCCACTCTGACCAGTCCCATGTGCCCCAATCACATTTGGAAATCCTGGTAATGAGAATCCATATTACTAAACGAGAATGGTAAACCGGATATGGACGCAGGGACCTGCCCGTGGATGCAAAAGACATAGTGCGCAAGTGCCACACAAAGCCGCCCCCCCCCCCGCCCCCCCAACTGAAATGGGAGAGACTACACACGTGTGCAGGCGCCACACAAAGCCCCCACACCAGAGCAAAACGGGAGAGACTACGAACCGTCAGAGTAGGAAACAAAGTAAAACGTCATAAAGAGGTTAAAGAACAGGGACAAACACATGGAGAGCAGGTTACAGAACAAAGCCCCCCTCCCCAGAGTAAAACGAGAGAGACTACGAACCGTCTGACATGCCGCAAGCAGGATAAAGCGAAGTCAGAAATAAAACACAGAGTAGGAAACAAAGTAAAACTTTATAAAGGGATTAAACAGGGACGAACACATGGAGAGCGGGTTACAGATGATGAAAACTGGAATGCAACAGCTTCAAAAAAACCTAGGCACGAAACACATGCACACCGAGATACAGAATATAAAGGCAGAAACAACGACAGTTAAACGTCCACACCACACAGCGGAGACGGACCCAAAAGGTACAGGCGCCTACATCGTGCGTCGGAGGGCGCGGTAAAGTACAAAAGGCAAAGGCGCCTACACAGCATTGTAAAAACCGACATAATACGGAAGGCGCAAGCGTCGCCGCCATATTGTGACTGGCACTAATGCATGGTGAAGGCGCAGGAGGAGACATAGTAAAACAAGAGGAGTCAACGCCCCGCCCCAGAGTGAAACGGGACACACTACGGAGTCCTCAAAGGTTCATACATCAAACCCGAGATGGTACGGACACGCGTCTGAAACCGCGGAAGCAAAACTGTCTCGGCTCCAAAACCAAACAGCTCAACAACTAACACAGCTTCGACACCGAGCCCGCGTGGAC
Source organism: Erpetoichthys calabaricus (assembly GCF_900747795.2). NCBI lineage: Eukaryota > Metazoa > Chordata > Cladistia > Polypteriformes > Polypteridae > Erpetoichthys > Erpetoichthys calabaricus. The sequence continues at coordinate 129,144,640 of NC_041396.2, read as the reverse complement.
AGATCTAATGAACGTGGACGCCTACAACGCGCGTCTCAAACTGCGTAGGCAAAGCAGGCACGGATTCAACACGACACAACTCGAGTGACCGAGATACAAACACGCGCCTGCCTGGATATAATTAATGAACGCAGGCGCCTACAACGTGTGTCTGAAATGCCGCAGACCAGGCAGGCACTGCTCCAAAAAGAAAGAGCTTGACTAAATGAGATACGAAGTGAAACGGGAAACACTACAGAGTCCGCAGTGCTCCACAATGCACCGCATAATAGTTCGGAAAGAGCTTCGTTGTAACAGTGTAGAGACCCAGAGTGACACGGGCGAACGCTCCGTATTAAACATACGTCATCCTCACACGTCCAAACTATACAGCGTAGCTGAATCACATTACAGTGATGCATTATTAACAGTACGATAAACATCACAGTATCGCAAACAAATGAAAATTATTACTCGAAAAAGGGAAAATATATTCACCACGGACCAGGTGTCATTGAAACAAAAGCAGAATAAAGCGAGATCAGAAATGAAAGACAGAGTAGAAAACAAAGTAAAACGTCATAAACAGGTTAAACGAGGGGGCCAAACACATGGACAGCAGGTCACAGCTAATGAAGACCGGAATTCAAAAGCTTCAAAAACAAAAGCTCGACTGACCGAGATACAAACTGAAACGGGAAACACTACGGGGTCCGCAGTAGTCCACAATGCACTGCATAATAGTACGGACAGAGCTCCGTATTAACAGTGGGGGGCCCCAGAGTGACACGGGCGAACGCTCCGTATTAAACGTGCGTCATCCTCACACGTGGCTGCCCAGCAGGCACGGGTTCAAAACGGCAGGGGTAGGCGAGCGAAGCGAGCAGGGGGCGGAGCCCCCTTGTGTTAGGCTGATTGAGATTCTTCATGGAACTGTGGGTGTTTTAGCCTGTGTATTGCCTACCTGCAATGGCATGAAACGCCTCTTTTATTGTCTGCACACGCAGGTGTCCAGGAAATACTATGAAAACTCAAAGGAAATATTTCAGAGCCAAACAGACTTTACGAATTGCCTGGCAAACTGCACTTTTAGTTAGATTTTCCGCATCGCCTACAGTATATAAAAAAGTGCCACTTGTAAAAAACCTGAAAGCAATGCATACTGTCTGTGTGGTTGTGAAAGCCCGACTTCGCCTAGTTTGACTTCGAATATAAGGTGCTAATAAATCTTTGAGGTACAATATTCTCCCTCGGCTAAAGCGGTATCTTTCGAAAAGAATTTCCTCCGGGAGCAATAAAGGATCTTGCCGATCGCGCAAAACCCTCTCTATATGAAATTCTCTTCTTATAATTTGTGCACCAATATCAATTGGTTGCTCATTCATGAACGGCGAAGCCATGACTGGATGACTTCCACACACCGTCACTGATCACGTGTGTAAACTAATCCTTGTTTACGTAGAACAAACCTGCTCCGAGCAGGTTTGCGGATTAGGATGTGTTGCTATGACAACACTTCCAGCAAGAGTTTCGAAAAACCGACAGATCCAGGATCAGGCCAAATCGTCAACAATTACATCCGGCTAAATGACTAATCCACGTACGAAAAATACCCCCCTGGAAGGATTTGTGAGAGGAAGTAAGATTGTTATTGTTTTGTTTTTGGCCTGACCATGTGCTAGCAGCTGCAGAGAATACAGAAATCTGTCTCCATCCAGTTCTTTTTGTTCCCAAAAAGGATTCCATCCATCTTAGAAGAGAAAGCGTTGTTACATCATCATTAAAACGGGACTTCTGGATATACTTGAATTGTATCTCTATCAACCTATATTATCATTGAAATACATGATTTAGGTTTAATTGAGTTCTAGATTACCTCTGCCTTGCAGATGCCTGTGCTGTGAACCTGCGCTTTGTACTCAGAAGAGGGATGTGCGCGAGTCGCTGCTAGTCGGCAATATGCAGACACTACTGCAAGCCTCCTGCAATGGCTTCTTTTGCGAAATAACGTAATCGGTATTTAGAAATAATGCAATACGTTTGTGATATAACAAAATTCAAGGTGCCTGTCGTGGCGGCAATCCCCGAACCCGTTGGTGGACACCGGCGGTGAGGGATGCCGTCAAGCTGAAGAAGGAGTCCTACCGGTCCCTTTTGTCCTGTGGAACTCTGGAGGCAGCTAATAGGTACCGGCAGGCCAAGCGGAATGCAGCTTCGGTGGTTGCTGAGGCAAAAACTCGGGCATGGGAGGAGTTTGGGGAGGCCATGGAGAACAACTTTCGGACGGCTTCGAGGAGATTCTGGTCCACCGTCCGGCGTCTCAGGAGGGGTAAGCAGTGCAGTGTCAACACTGTATATGGTGGTGATGGTGCGCTGCTGACCTCGACTTGGGACGTTGTGAGTCGGTGGGGGGAGTACTTCGAAGACCTCCTCAATCCCAATAACATGCCTTCCAATGAGGAAGCAGAGCCTGGGGACTCGGAGGTGGGCTTCCCCATCTCTGGGACTGAGGTCACCGAGGTGGTCAAAAAACTCCTTGGTGGCAGGGCCCCGGGGGTGGATGAGATACGCCCGGAGTTCCTCAAGGCTCTGGATGTTGTAGGGCTGTCTTGGTTGACACGTCTCTACAACATCGCATGGACATCAGGGACAGTGCCTCTGGATTGGCAGACCGGGGTGGTGGTCCCCCTCTTTAAGAAGGGGGACCGGAGGGTGTGTTCCAACTACAGAGGGATCACACTCCTCAGCCTACCTGGAAAAGTCTATTCGGGGGTTCTGGAGAGGAGGGTCCGTCGGATAGTCGAACCTCGGATTCAGGAGGAACAGTGTGGTTTTCGTCCTGGTCGCGGAACAGTGGACCAGCTCTACACCCTTAGCAGGGTCCTGGAGGGTGCATGGGAGTTCGCCCAACCAGTCTACATGTGTTTTGTGGACTTGGAAAAGGCGTTCGACCGTGTTCCTCGGGGGATCCTGTGGGGGGTGTTCCGGGAGTATGGGGTACCGGACCCCCTGATAAGGGCGGTTCGGTCCCTGTACAACCGGTGTCAGAGCTTGGTCCGCATTGCCAGCAGTAAGTCGAACCCGTTTCCAGTGAGAGTTGGACTCCGCCAGGGCTGCCCTTTGTCACCGATTCTGTTCATAACTTTTATGGACAGAATTTCTAGGCGCAGCCAGGCTGTTGAGGGGGTCCGGTTTGGTGGACTCAGGATTGGGTCACTGCTTTTTGCAGATGATGTTGTCCTGTTTGCTTCATCAGGCCGTGATCTTCAGCTCTCTCTGGATCGGTTCGCAGCTGAGTGTGAAGCGGCTGGGATGGGAATCAGCACCTCCAAATCCGAGACCATGGTCCTCAGCCGGAGAAGGGTGGAGTGCCCTCTCAGGGTTGGGAGCGAGATCCTGCCTCAAGTGGAGGAGTTCAAGTATCTCGGGGTCTTGTTCACGAGTGAGGGAAGAATGGAGCGTGAGATCGACAGGCGGATCAGTGCGGCGTCCGCAGTGATGCGGGCTCTGCATCGGTCTGTCGTGGTGAAAAAGGAGCTGAGCCGCAAGGCGAAGCTCTCAATTTACCAGTCGATCTATGTTCCTACCCTCACCTATGGTCATGAGCTATGGGTAGTGACCGAAAGAATGAGATCGCGAATACAAGCGGCTGAAATGAGTTTCCTCCGCAGGGTGTCTGGGCTCTCCCTTAAAGATAGGGTGAGAAGCTCAGTCATCCGGGAGGGGCTCAGAGTAGAGCCGCTGCTCCTCCGCATCGAGAGGAGTCAGATGAGGTGGCTCGGGCATCTGATCAGGATGCCTCCTGGACGCCTCCCTGGGGAGGTGTTCCGGGCACGTCCAACCGGGAGGAGACCCAGGGGAAGACCCAGGACACGCTGGAGGGACTATGTCTCCCGGCTGGCCTGGGAACGCCTCGGGATTCTCCCGGAAGAGCTAGAAGAAGTGGCCGGGGAGAGGGAAGTCTGGGCATCTCTGCTCAAGCTGCTGCCCCCGCGACCCGACCTCGGGTAAGCGGAAGAGAATGGATGGATGGATGGATATAACAAAATTATTATTGCGAAATAACGCGATTATTTTGTGATATAACGCAATTATTATTGCGAAATAACGCATTTCTTTTGTGAAATAAGGCAATAGAGGTGCTGGTCATAAAATTATTTTATTTCAGTAATTCCATTCAAAAAGTGAAACTTGTATATTAGATTCATTCATTACACACAGACTGATGTTTAATCAAATGTTTATTTCTTTTAATGTTGATGATTATAACTGACAACTAGTTAAAGTCCCAAATTCAGTATCTCGGAAAATTAGAATTTTGTGAAAAGGTTCAATATTGAGTCCTGCGGTGTGTTGGCACCCTGCCCAGGATTGGTTCCTGCCTTGTGCCCTGTGTTGGCTGGGATTGGCTCCAGCAGACCCCCGTGACCCTGTGTTCGGATTCAACGGGTTGGAAAATGGATGGATGGATGGGTTCAATATTGAAGACACCTGGTGCCACACTCTAATCAGTTAATTAACTCAAAACACCTGCAAAAGCCTTTAAATGGTCTCTCAGTCTAGTTCTGTAGGCTACACAATCATGGGGAAGACTGCTGACTTGACAGTTGTCCAAAAGACGACCATTGACACCTTGCACAAGGAGGGCAAGACACAAAAGGTCATTGCTAAAGAGGCTGGCTGTTCACAGAGCTCTGTGTCCAAGCACATTAATAGAGAGGCGAAGGGAAGGACAAGATGTGGTAGAAAAAAAAAGTGTAACAAGCAATAGGGATAACCGCACCCTGGAGAGGATTGTGAAACAAAACCTATTCAAAAATGTGGGGGAGATTCACAAAGAGTGGACTGCAACTGGAGTCAGTTCTTCAAGAACTACCATGCACATACGTATGCAAGACATGGGTTTCAGCTGTCGCATTCCTTGTGTCAAGCCACTCTTGAACAAGAGACAGCGTCAGAAGCGTCTCGCTCGGGGAGAGAAGGAGAGCAGGCTATATCTAATCTATTTTTGTAATCCTTATAATTATAAATATCAATGCAACAATAGGCTAAAAATTTAATAACTCATGGGGAATCTTGAAACTAAGATTAAAACTGCCTCATTACCAATTAAAACTATAAAATGACATTAAAAACTCAGAATCAATGTCTCCCGGATGGGACAGTTAACTTTGTGAGCTGGAATGTTAAAGGCCTGAATCACGAACTAAAGAGAAAGAAAGTAGGGACTCACCTAACAGGCTTAAATGCTAAAATAGTATTTTTACAGGAGACCCACTTACTAAGCAAGGATCAGTTCAGACTACAAAAAGACTGGACTGGCCAAATGTTCCATTCTAGCTTTATAAAGAAAACTAGAGGGGTGGGAATTCTCATACACAGAACTGTTCCATTTGTAGCATCAGATGTGGTATCGGACCCTGAAGGGAGATATGTGATGGTTATGGGCAACTTGTATAACAGTAAAATGATTTTGATAAATGTTTATGCACCCAATGTTGATGATAAGGAATTCATGCAAAATCTATTTGCATCCATCCCCAACGTGAACACTCATACAATTATAATGGCTGGGGACTTTAATTGTGTTTTAAATCCACTCTTAGATAGGACTCCTGTGACAGGGGTGACAACATCTAATACTGCAAAGACAATTACACAGTTTTTAAATGATCACAACTTATCAGACCCCTGGAGGTTTCTTAACCCAAACTCAAGAACATATTCGTTCTACTCACCAGTGCATTATAGCTACTCAAGAATTGATTATTTTTTTATAGATAATAATTTCCTGCCTACAATTAAATCATGCAAATACGACACAATTGTTATCTCTGACCATGCCCCTCTAGTCTTGGAGCCAAAATCATTAAGCCCCTCACACTCACCTCGCAGATGGCGCCTTAACCCTCTTCTATTGGCAGACAAGAACTGCACAGAATTTATATCCAAACAAATCAGCTTCTTCCTAGAGACAAACACGCCCACAAAGGTTTCTGCAGGAACACTCTGGGAAACTCTAAAAGCCTTCTTAAGATGACAGATTATTTCATATCTTTCTTACAGAAATAAATTAGAAACCAAGAAAGTGTCAGAGCTAAGAAGTGAAATTACTAGAATAGATGAACAAGCCAGGCATCCAAATGAAGTTCTCCACAGGAAAAGGCAGGCCCTGCATACAGAACTTAACATCTTAACAACTAAAGAAACTGAACAACTTATTTATAGGTCTAGACATCATTACTATGAACACGGAGAAAAAGCTAATTAGCTTTTAGCTCAACAAATTCACAAACAAGAAGTTCGCAATGCAATACCAGTAATCACCAACAACAATGGAGAAGAAATTATTGACCATAAAAATATAATGCACACATTTAGAGATTATTATAAATCCTTATATTCTACTGAGCCCAAAGAAGACAACGCACAATCTAATGCATTTCTGGATACATCACAGACACCACAAATAGATGCTTTAAGTGCTGAGGAACTGGATAAACCTCTAACACTAACAGAATTACTAGATGCTATAAAGTCACTACAAAGCGGGAAATCAGCAGGCCCTGATGGTTACCCCGTAGAATTTTATAAGAAATTCTCCACTCAGCTAGCTCCCCTCTTATTGGCAACATTTACAGAAGCTACAGACAACCAAATACTACCTCAAACATTTCGACAAGCATTAATCACCGTCTTTCCTAAACAAAATAAGGACTTGTTACAATGTGCAGCATACAGACTAATTTCACTCCTGAATAATGATGTTAAGATACTCTCAAAAATTCTAGCTAGAAGGATGGAGAAAGTGCTGCCCTCAGTAATATCACAGGATCAAACTGGATTTATTAAAGGCCGACACCTATCTTCCAATCTCCGATGCTTGTTTAATGTTATATATTCACCAGCAAAATCAAACACCCCAGAGATATTACTATCATTAGACGCAGAAAAAGCATTTGATATGATTGAATGGAACTACCTTTTCACTGCATTGGAGAAATTTGGGTTTGGCCCGAATATTTGTGCATGGATCAAACTACTGTATACCAGTCCAGAAGCTTCAGTTTGTATTAATAACATTTGCTCAGACTACTTTAAACTAGAACGTGGTACCAGACAAGGATGTTGTTTGCAATCGCTATTGAACCACTGGCGGTTCACTGCCGAAATTCTTATCAGATAAAGGGGATTATCAGAGAAGGACTGGAACAGAAAATTTCTCTATATGCAGATGATATGGTCTTATATATATCAGACCCAGAAAACACTGTCCCTGCTGTTTTAACAGCACTAACAGAATTTCAAAAGATATCTGGTCTTAGAATTAATCTGAATAAAAGTATACTCTTTCCAGTGAATTCACAAGCATATAATATTAGATTGGACACCCTACCTTTTACCATAGCAGATCAGTTTAAATACCTAGGGGTAAATATCACAAGTAAACATAAAGCTCTTTATCAACAAAATTTTGGCGTCTGTATGGAAAAAATTAAGCAAGACTTGCATAGATGGTCAACCCTTCATCTCACTCTACCCGGAAGAATTAACATTGTTAAGATGAATATCCTTCCTAAACTTCTCTTTTTATTTCAAAACATTCCAATATATATCAATAAATCGTTTTTTAAACAGTTAGATTCAACAATAACCTCATTCATTTGGAACTCAAAACACCCACGTATCCGAAGAGTGACCCTACAAAGACCTCAGGCGGAGGGTGGCATGGCTTTACCTAATTTTCAGTTTTATTACTGGGCAGCAATCATACAAGCCATAAAAACCTGGACACAAATAAATGAACATACACAGGCTTGGTCCGCAATAGAAGTAAAATCCTGTAGTACTTCTTTATACTCCCTTCTCTGCTCTCCAATTCATCGCAAATATACTAATAACCCAATTGTTCTTTACTCACTCAGAATATGGAACCAAATTTGAAAGCATTATAAGATGGAAAATCTTTTATCGGTGGCACCGCTGCAAGAGAACCACCTCTTTCAACCTTCGCAAGTATATCCAGTTTTTAATACCTGGAAAAGTTTTGGGATTAAAATGCTCAGAGATCTTTATATAGACAACATATTTACATCTTTTGAACAATTACGTTCAAAATTCAACCTCCCAGCTACACATTTCTTTCACTATCTTCAAATTAGAAATTTTGTTAAACAGAAATTACCCGACCTCGCACCCTCCACAATGCTGGAAAAAATACTGCTCAATTTCGAGGAATTAAACACCATTTCCGCATTATATAAAATCTTATTAGAGTCCCTACCTTTCAAAGATCCAAGAAGACATTGGGAAGAAGATCTCTTAATCAATATATCAGAAAAGGAGTGGAAGGTAGCAAAGCAGAGAATTCACTCGAGTTCTATATGCGCAAAGCATAGAATTACTCAACTAAAAATGATATATCGAGCTCATCTGTCTCGCTTAAAACTGTCCAAAATGTTTCCAGGGCAAGATCCAACCTGCGAATGCTGCAACCAAGCTCCTGCCTCACTGGGTCACATGTTCTGGGCCTGCACCCAACTAACATCATTTTGGACCAAAATTTTTAAGCGCCTTTCAGACAGCCTTGGTATCACAATCCCTCCTAACCCATTAACAGCTGTCTTCGGTGTTCTTCCAGACAGACTTGAATTGGAGAAGGACAAGCAAACGGTGATTGCATTCACAACACTTTTGGCATGCAGACTTATTCTGTTAAATTGGAAGAATCCTAATTCTTCTCTGATAAGTCAGTGGGAAACCGATGTTTTGTATTATTTGAAATTGGAAAAAATCAAATTCTTACTTAGAGGATCTGTACAAAATTTTTTCAAAACCTGGCAGGATTTAATCAATATTATTTTAGAATAAGAGAAATAACTATTACCGCATTTAATCCCCTTCTCCATCTCTTATTTACATATATATTTATTTCTCCCTTTCTTTTGTTTATTGTTGTCTTATTAAAAAGCCCTAAGCAGTTCTCCTTCGGCTAAGCTCTCCTTCTCAGGGGTGGGGTTTGATTTGTCTTCAATTTTGTTGGGTTATAAATTGATCTATTTGTATGGAATGATTACAATGAAAATTAATAAAATAAAAATATAAAAAAAAAAAAAAAGCGTCTCGCCTTTGGACTGCTGCCGAGTGGTCCAAAGTTATGTTCTCTGATGAAGGTAAATTTTGCATTTCCTTTGGAAATCAAGGTCCTAGAGTCTGGAGGAAGAGAGGAGAGGCACAGAATCCACGTTGCGTGAGGTCCAGTGTAAAGTTTCCACAGTCAGTGATGGTTTGGGGTGCCATGTCATCTGCTGGTGTTGGTCCTTTGTGTTTTCTGAGGTCCAAGGTCAACGCACCCGTCTACCAGGAAGTTTTAGAGCACTTCATCCTTCCTGCTGCTGACGAACTTTATGGAGATGCAGATTTCATTTTCCAACAGGACCTGGCACCTTTACACAGTGCCAAAGCTACCAGTACCTGGTTTAAGGACCATGGTATCCTTGTTCTTGATTGGCCAACAAACTCTCCTGACCTTAACCCCATAGAAAATCTATGGGGTATTGTGAAGAGGAAGATGCAATACGCCAGACCCAACAATTCAGAAGAGCTGAAGGCCACTATCAGAGCAACATGGGCTCTCATAACACCTGAGCAGTGCCACAGACTGATCGACTCCATGCCACGCCACATTGCTGCAGTAATCCAGGCCAAAGGAGCCCCAACTAAATATTGAGTGCTGTACATGCTCATACTTTTCATGTTCATACCTTTCAGTTGGCCAACATTTCTAAAAATCCTTTTTTTGCATTGGTCTTAATTGATATTCTAATTTTCTGAGATACTGAATTTGGGACTTTCATTAGTTGTCAGTTATAATCATCAACATTAAAAGAAATAAACATTTGAAATACATCAGTCTGTGTGTAATGAATGAATCTAATATACAAGTTTCACTTTTTGAATGGAATTACTGAAATAAATCAACTTTGTCATGATATTCTAATTTTATGACCAGCACCTGTATATATATTTTTTAAGTGGCGGGAATAAGCTTCCATAGCTATTTAAGACTCAGTCCCTTAATTATTTTTCTTTTTTCAATTAGCAGCCAAACAAAAATGAAATACAAAACAAGCCAACACATAACCAGCAAACTGTGTCCATTATATAATATCTCTTTATTAGATAAATCTTCGGACGAGATGGGACTTTCTCAGACAGAAACTTTCACATACAGCGAGACAAAGAGTAGATGACAAAGTAGAACGTTGTAAAGAATTCAAAAATGTTGGCGTGATACACATGCAGAGCAGGTTAGATATAATGGAAGTACGAAAATTCGAAAGTCTCCAAAAAATGATAGTAAAGAGCGCATTAGCACAAACAAATGTAAATTATTACTCAGTGAAATAACGGTACAGCAAAAAGAGATCAAATATATTGTTCGATTTAAACTTTAAGTCAGAGACTTGTAGATGGTCTAATTCGTGTTGCCATCTGGGAAAAGTAGTGTTTCTTTCCAATGAAGAGGCATATCTGCGAGAATTAAAAGATTTGTTGTTTGGTGAAAGTGAAATCCACATATGCTGTCATGCTTAGGTCACACAGTTGCACAGATACACAGGAGATTTTAAAGACAGAAACGTTATTCAGACACTTCAAACAAACTTAAGTTTCTTTCAGGAGTGAATCGAGCTCCGTGTGTAGTCAGAGGGGACAGTTCCATCTCTCAATTAAAATAGAAAATCTTCCTCTTCATAGGGGCGCACCTCGGGAGTGGGACCCCCAACAGGTGCAGAGGATGACCAGGGGAGAAGAGAGACAAGGCAGTGGGACAAAAGGACAACTGCTGTACAAGCGATGCGCGAGATGCAGATCACACGGCCTGGCAGGAGCAGCAGCAAGCCAGCAGCTGATAGAGCAAGGAGGAGGTTTAAAAAAAAAAAAAAAAAAACTATTTGTTTCCCATTGTATCATCATTTAAGAGGGGGTTTCAGTGGAGCAACTGCGTCTCTTTGGAGAGTGTTCAGACCCCCTCTTCACAACGGCAGTGACAGAGCAAAGTTGCTGGAGCATAGCGCAGGCCATGGTCTGTTGGTGAGCAAAGAAACCTGAAGGCCTCAGTAATGTTGATCTGCTTGGGTCCATACAACATTTTGACAATGCTGATAGAATAAAGAATATCAATAGTTGTGAAAATGTCAGCAGTGGCAGAAGTAGAGAACCAACCAGCCATTGAATTAATTAATGGGTTTAATTAACAAGAAATGGCTTCTGATTGAGAAACTGGATGTATTGAAATTGTTTGGAGTTTGAGGCCCCAACTTAGATGGTCATCTGTTGGCTCACCTCACATCTCATGTCTGTGAGTGGCAGTTAATGAAATAATGAAGCAATTCAGGGGACTGAATCTTGAAAAATAAGGGAATTAAAATGAAGGGGAAAGAAGTTAATTAGCAGCAAAAACTGGTCATTAATTAAAAAAAGGAATGAAACCTGCAGCCACAGCAGCACTCAATGACCATAACTGGAGACCCCTGCTCCAGTGGTGTGAAGACAGTTTTAAAGCCAGGGATGTTGCAAATCCAAACGTTAAGTACTTCTATAAATGTTTTAACATGAAAACTGTTTAGGTACACCATTTTATTTGATATAAATTGTTTACAGTATACTGTATGGTAAGTATGTTTTACAAAACAAATTTATATATTTTTGGATTGTATAGAAAATTGAATTTATGCTGTTCAGTCAAATGCTTACAAGTGTGGATGTACATTTGATTAACCGATCTAATACAACTCTTTACTGACTAGAATAGTTTAGATTCAAAGGTCCCAGAGCCGCCATGGCTGTTTACATCCATTTTGTTAAATTAAACAAATGGGTCCACAGAAAAGAAGGGTTTCCTGAAGCATAAAAGAACACTGCTTTCTTTACAAATGACTACTGCTTTATCTTATTCTTTCATTGGCTTCTCTATTACAATGGCTATTTCAAATTGGTTTTCTCTTTGGCTTTTTGTAGTCTTAACAACAAGGCACTGTTTCATAAAACCAAGTTTTTTTTTATTATCACAAAGATGCTTTAATTTATTTATTGGAATGCTTTGCTTTTCATGCACATCACTAATAAATAGTAAGGGCTATGTTGAATGTCACAAAAGATATTTAGCGAAATAATTTCATTTTAAGTTAAAATTCATATGTCCCTAACTATAATAGAAATACATCAGCACTCTACTGAACTCATTTTCTGTTCTTGTCATTGAAAAAGAGACTTTGAAGGTCACATACTGTTGCTCCATATATATTTATATATTTTGGTATTTGAACTTATCCATCCTTTTAGCCTTTTCCACACCACTAATGAGGTAGGGATTTTACTTTACAAGTCATTAAAAACTTTCAGTCTTAATTATTTCCTGAAAAATACTCAATGATTAATGTAATAGAATGGCATCCACTCCAGAGTTGGTAACTGCACTGCAACCAAAGCTTCCATGTAGTCTGAATCGTTTTCTGGAATCTGTTTGTTACAGAATTACAATGGATGGGTCTTAAATTTATTATTGTCATGTTATTAGTCAAATAATCCACTGCACAGGGGTACTTAAAAATAATTCTAAAAATGTTTAATGTCTGCTGTTTTTTTCAACTCTAGAGTTGAATGCAAAATTATACATTTGGATTTATGCTCTAATTTTCAAGCATTTTTCATTTATCGTTTGAATCTACGGATTTCAGTCTATGGTTGGAGTAGGCCAGAGCCTGTTCCTGAAGCACAAGAAAAGAAACCAAAGTATTGTTCAAGTACACCACAGAGCACACTTACATATAAAGAGTGAAGAAGGGCTGCCAATCACACAACATGCTTATCTTCAATATCAGAGAGGAAAATAGAACAAGTTTACAATGAGCAAAACCTACACAACACAGGGAAAACAGACGGTGACTTGGGCAAGCAAATGTCCTCAAGACTCTGAAGATATGAGGGAATAGCAAAGAACATTACTTACTATGTCACTCTGTTGTAATATAATGAATATTTAATGCATAATATAAGAGTATGGCTTAAAACTGTTGAAATACTAAGGCTAATGTTATAATTTACTTGACAGCAAATGGTGGAAAAGGGGTGAAGGTCTCAGAATATTCGAAACCAGACCCAAACCCAAAAGCAGGCTTCATGCCAGACAGCCTGAGCCCACACTCATCAGGCAGGTTTCAAGATCTGTACAGGCCTAAAAGAGGTTAAAACTTTTACAATTAAAAAATACAATGTCCCAAACTGACAAAAAATCCCCATTAAGGGAGAGGAAACTATCATACCTCTGGCTTAAAAGGATAATGCCCACAAAGAATTTTTATAAATTAATAATCCATCCATCCATTATCCAACCTGCTATATCCTAACTACAGGGTCACAGGGTACTGCTGGAGCCAATCCCAGCCAACACAGGGTGCAAGGCAGGAAACAAACCCCAGGCAGGGCACCAGCCCACCGCAGTAAATTAATAATTCATTCACAAAATCAAAAAGGGGAAGAAAAATGGAAAAAGACAAAATAAGGGCAGAATGATTCGTAAAAAGCAAAGAAGTCAAAATCAGAGACTAAATCCAAAATAGAAGCAAGAAAATCCAAAGAAATATAATAAATCTTTCTCCACCAAGGACAATGAAGTTCTGAGGGATTCATTCTCCAGCCTGAAATACGTTAGCTGAAGGTGGCCCCGCTTTTTGGGATTTCACAGACAAAAAACAAGTGTTTCCTTTAAACACAAACACACAATAAATGAATCATAAATAATAGATGAACAATATTGACAAAAATTAAATGAAACAAAGAAACCCTGACTGTAACATAAAAGTTAAAGGGCATGTTTAAATGCTCTTAAGGACTTAACTTTAAAAAAAGATGCAGTAAAGAAATATGTGAAATCTGATTGCACTTAAGCATTTTTGTAACAATTTTCACTTTTTCCATCCTTGTATTACATACAGTACCAAGCTAAGAAAACAGATGATAAAAGGGTTTCCCAAAAGAAGCCTGCATGTGAGAATGCATCGCTGCCACTACTTGTGAAAATGCTTCCATTTAATAACATTGAGGCATCAAGGAAACAGGTGCAGAGCATTCATACAACATGTCCAATACTTGCTGCAATTTTTGTTTTCATCTGTTTTATAATGGAAAAAGTGTTCACAAATGGCATTTTAACCTTTAAGGTTATTTTTGTACTGGAAATTAATACCGGAAATGTATAATTTATTAGGAATGATTTGCATGTACTGTGCATCCTGCAGGTCTTACATATTTAACATTCACTCATCGGTCATTCTCATCACAGACACTACCACAGTGTACTCGATATACAAGAACACCTAAACAATGGCCGAGGCTGGCTACCTCAGCTTCAACACCATAGCAGAGGCCAGAAGCTGTTTCAATCATGGACACCTATATCCTGCAGTTCATGGATGCTACCCCTGAAAGCAAAAGTCAAGAGCCGCTTTGAGAGCTGCACTCCTGCTGGGATGCACAGATACTCTAAACAGAGGCCAAAAAACCTCCTGCCATGTTACCTATATATTTCAGGAATCAGAACACTACCTTTGGAAGAGCTGAACAAACTACTAATGATTTGAATAAGCAAGCCTTGAAACTGAAGACATACAATCATTTACAAGGCATATTACTCATCAAAATGAACACAGCTCACTATTTTGCACTCACTTAGGGCATATAGTATCAGTGAACAAGGCACTTTGAATGAGATGATACTCAAACCTTTTTTTAAACATTACTTATATTTATTTGCCGAGAAACCAGGCATCAAATACTAGAAGTCAGGAATAGAAGAAAATATAACAAACAATTCAAATCAATGTCTGTAAAGCCAAGAGACAGATGTCTGTGTAAATTAGGGAATCCATTCTTCTTAAAACAAGTAAGGCATTCTTTTAATTGGTGCATTATCGTGGCATATCCTTTCTCCTTTTCTCCATTAGAGCATATTTTCATTTTGTAAGAGGTTCCATACTTTTGTCTTCTGACAGCCAGTTTCATTAAGTCTTCAAAACTGCTTAAGCCACATCTCTCATACTAACTCTGCATTTCAGAGCTCTAATATCAAAGGCCATGTCTTCTACTTCTCTTAAAAGCTGTATAGCATCTTCATCAAGCAAAAAGAGATGACTTTTTTTATACAATGGCTTGTTGGCTATATTTTAGTAAGTGATATCAGTCAAAAATCAGATGACTGAGAATTTCTCTTTGTTTCTACCTATCAGAAGTTATTTTAAGCTAATTATTATATGCAAGTTACACAACAAAGCTCCCAAAAGTCCCTATTTTGGATCTTTATACAAAAATGTACACACTGGTTAATTTACCTGTATTTAAACATATTATCTAAACAGATAATAACACTTGTTTTTAACACTTGCTTTCACATGTGTATTTTTCCTCGGTTATTACAGTTACATAATCGCATCCCAGAATGCAGTTCTTATTCCCAATAATTTGTTTAGTCGATCTATTCAAAAGAGGTATAGGTCTAACAGTCCCCTTTTCTAAAGTGGTCTCTTTTTTGGCCAATAATGTACTCTAAAACATTAACCTTTCATGCTGGCCCTTGCACCTTATCCCCATTCACAATCCCTCCTCAAAGCAGTTTCTGTAGCATCTCACTGACTAACTCAGGATCACCTCAGATAGCATGACACTGTGAGATTCATTAGTACCGTGCCCGCATTTTGCTTCTCATAACCTTCTACTAAATGTACGTTTAAAAACACATTTTTACAATATGCACACCATAATGTAGTTTCTCTTGATCATACAATTTATTCACTTAAAATCTATATTTTATCTAAATCTTAAATTAAACCTAAGTCTCATTTAACAAATTGAAAATGCATCATCTGTATTGATGCACCTCTGTTAGGTATTAATAATACAACACCAGAACTTCAAGCAAAAAAAAGCACCACCTTTGTTTTTAAGAGCTGTGGAAGAAAATCAGACGTATTGTGGAGCTGAAGGTCTGGTTTCTGTGGATATTTTAGCCTTGGAATTACTGTGACTGTTCATTATTCTTCCTCACAGCCTTAGCTGCATTCCTTTGCAAATTATGTGCTGCTCAGAGACAACCTTGAAAGAAACTGGCAACCGACAGTAAATCTGTACTCCCTAGCTACAGAATTGGGTTCAGCTTGTTTTTATCTGCATTCAGTATTCAAGCCCCTCCTACTGTGTAGCCTTGTATGCGTATGAGTAAGGATTCCTCTTTGATGATCTGCTTGAACAACCCAAATGCAAGTTACTCCCATACACACATAAAAATGCCTGATCAAAAACAGTTCTTTTTTTTAATTGTCTCCACGGTACCCAGAGAAAAACTCACAAAATACTTTGCAATAACTCCACAAAAACATTCACTAGGATGGCATATGAATCTAGAATTCTTGAGATGACAAAGGCTGTATATACATATTTTGTGTTTACATTGCATACTTTTTTACATATACTCAATATGCAAATGTGTACAGCAGTCTGTTGTAATTAATGAAACTCTTCTTTATATGAATAAATACTTTAAGTATATTCAATATTCTGGTTGTTGCCAAGATGTGATTCATGCATTTAAATCTCTCCTGGTACTCTGGTTCTAACCACGCATGAAAGACAGGAGTCCAACTGAACTAACTCTGAACTGGCCTGACGCAAGTATACCCTGCAATGGACTGGCATCCATTCAAGACTAGTTCCTGCCCAAGGGTAGCATTACTTTTTTGTTTTAAAAATTGTGTATCATTCAGAATTTCCATTGTAAATTTAAACACAAATTTCATTCAACTTAATGCACTGATAAAGCCCATTGTTGCACCCACCACATGACAAGCCACCTCAGGATCCCAAATTAGGACCCATGCAACGGATGACACCTTAGCATAGCACTAGTTCTAATGGAGTAGAAACAATGTGGGTTTTTTTTTTTTTTTTAAATCTCACATTTAACATCTGTTGTAGTGAGTAAACATTATTAAATATGGTCAGAAAAATTGTATCATACTTCTAAACACAAGCATAAAAGCAGACTAAGTTGAACTAAATGCCCCTCTAGGATCATGCCCTGGGTATATATACCAATATGTGACTCCCATAAATATCCTATATAAGGTATGGTCAGAAGTTTTCAGTGGTGACCAAAAGAATGAGATTGAGATTACCTGATGTCAACTAGTTTCAGTGCTCAACAATCTATTTTACTAAACCACAGTTAATATATGCACGGCGGACGCACTGAGGCGCATGCACACTGCGGCCTTGGCGCCCGCCCCAGAGTCCAACGCAGCGGCTTTCCAAAACGCGGCGGCTTCCCAGAGTCAGTAGGTGGCGCCCAAACAACACAACCTTTAAGCGCCCACACAACACCACCTGTAAACTACACTTGCTCTAATCCACTGTACCAGTATTGTAGATCACATAACGGTCATTCAGTGTGGCGCCTGCCCCAGAGTCAGTAGGTGGCGCCCAAATAACACAACGTAATGCGCCGTGGCATCCGCCCCAGAGTCAAACGCAGCGGCTTCCCAGAGTCAGTAGGTGGCGCCCAAACAACACAACCTGTGAGCTACATTTGCTCTAATCCACTGTGCCAGTAATATAGATCACATAACGGTCACAGACTCTAACCCAGCGGCTTCCCAGACTCAGTGGCTGGCACACGAACACCACAACCCTGTAAACTAAACTTGCTGTGCTCCACTCTGCCAGAAGTCGGTGTCAGCAAAGGCAACGGAATCACATCTCCACAAAACGAAACCGCTTTAGTACAGATATGCTTATGTAATTAAATGGAAAGATAGATGGACACAAAGAGACAAACCAGGCATTTGTCGCGTCTGAAAAAAACTCTTCAATTACAAAAAGCTTAGAAGGTAACAAAATGTTTCAAAGTGAACTAAATGCATGAAAAATACATAGCATAGTTTAAATAGTGAATTTCATTATTTTTCTCATTTTAAGAAGTCACCTTAGCTTTTACCGTTTTTTTTTTTTTTTTAGATGGAGAAACTAGAGCAGGGGTGTCGAACTCTGGGCCTGGAGGGCCGCAGTGGCTACAGGTTTTCATTCGAACCCTTTTCCTAATCAGTGAGTAGTTTTCACTGCTAATTAACTCCTTTTCCCTTCATTTCAATAGCCGTTTTTAAGGATTCAGTCCTCTGAAATGATTTGTTTCTTCATTAAATGGCAGCCAAACAGAAATGAGACGTGAAACGAGCCAACAGATGACCAGCTAAACTGGGATTTAGAACTCCAACCAATTTCACTCCAACCAGTCTCTTAATGAGAAGCTGATTCTTGCTGTTAAGTAAGCCCGTTATTTAATTCAATGGCTTGTTGCTGCTCTCATTCTGCCACAGCAGACATTTCCAAATCTATTGATTTTTCAGTTTTTTTCTGTCATATGGTGGCTTGTTTGATGTCTCATTATTGTTTGGCTACTAATTAAGGAAAAAGAGACAATCAAGGGGCCTGAGTCAAGTTAATTAAGACTAAAGCAAAAGAAGTTAATTAGCAGTAAAAACGGCTCACTAATGAAGAAGATGGTTAGAAAAAAAAACATGCAGCCACTGCGGCCCTCGAGGACTGGAGTTCGACACCTGTGAACTAGAGTATGATCTAGAAAAAGTAAACAGTGTCACTTCCACACGTGCTGCTTTTAAATGTAGTGCATCACATAGCCTACTAAATGGGGATCAAGTAGAGCATTTATGGTGAATGTCCTCTAAGTGGTAGTACACTATGGCGGAATGCTTAAAATGTCTAAATATTTTACGCCCATCTTTCACAGCATCTGCCAACACTTTGCTAAGCATAAACACCCTCCGCTACTGCTAGCTGAAATGTATGAGCAACACTTCAGACTCCAGCATCATCAATGACTTATTATATTTTTGGCATTGTCGCGGACCACAACGTGCACATAGCTTTCCAGAATGGTCCAAGTGAAATGCATCTGCTATTGCTGAAAATGCTGAAATGCATCTGCTATTGCATGGCCTTGAGGGAGCCTCGAAACTGCTTTGCATGCAGCATAACCTGTTAAAGAGCGAAATTCTCATCTATCCACTATGCAATTAAATTAATGATAAACACATTAGACAAATAGTGTTGCTTGGTTTTTTTTTGTTTTTTTTTTTAAAAAAAAAACAAACTTGTACATCCTGTACATATCTGTGATGTGGGAACAAATTGGCATGCTGTAAACTTGGGTTCCAACCCTCTCAGGAGGAGCTGAAATCCCACATTATCAACTGCCAGTGGTTGATGTCAAGATCAATATATTGGGCAAACTATTTTTTATGTAGTTATTTTCACTACCAGCGGGTTATTATTCTGACATTTCTTCCCTCTTTGTTAGAGTCTGCTGCAATGTTGGCTGATGCTGTGCGCTATGCTCATTCTTATGTTTACTTTCACAGTTTACAGTCCGTTAGAGGCTTTGGTTTTCATCATTCATTTTAAAATAACTTCTACATCACAGACATTTTGTATTTTTTTTTTCTTTTCTTTATAGTTCACATAATCACACACACGTTAATAGTAACGGTTATAGGTATCAGCATTTTTATGAGTACAAGTACGGAGCACTGTATCAGACCAAAATCTGGTAACAGTATCAGTTTCGTTGCATCCCTAGCATACAGTAATCTCACACCAATCCAAGTGAAGTCAAATAATAAAAACTACAAGATAAGTATTTAAGGAACATGGCTAAACAGGATATGTTTATCATCTTTGACTTGGCAAATAATGTCTTTTAGTAACCAAGACAATTGATCAACGACACAAAGAGCCTTTAAAAAGACTGATCCAACTTACATGTAAACTGCACTATTTTTATAGCATCTTAGGATATTTCACTGTTGACATATTCTATGTAAAATAAAGGTTTGGTGTTAGTATTACTTCTAAAACAATGTATGACTGCCTCTGACCATCACCATTCAGAGTTTCTAATTAATATGAGTAAACACCTTCCTCAGCTTGCCTCTAAAGACCTTTCACCCCTATATTTGGATATAATCAGTCCCTAGCATTTCAAACCATACCAAATTGTACTTTACTGTCCCTAAATATGCAAATCACTAATAGTCACTTTGTTTGCTTTATAAATAGTGCAGCATTAGTACTGAAATATTTATCATACCTACCTGAATTTCAAAAGAAGAAAGAGGCATAATACAGTGCTTAAAATAAAACACAACAGATATCATGTAAGGGTCCTCTCAACATATTTTTTCCTTTTAATTTTGCAGTAGAACCCTGTCACCAACAGTGGTGATGAAAAGGGTTGTTAATACAAAGTACTGCACTGTACAAACAAGAGATTTACATAGGCATATAGAAAAGATTAATTATGGTCAAGTTTGGATTAGGGAGATGTCCTTCCTGATATGTCACTGCGGCCTTAGGGAAAAATTGGAAGAAGAAGAAGAAGAAAAAAAAAAAAAAAAAGGATATACACTGTGACCCACCAAGAACTTTTTTCTTGATAGAATGAAGAATGGAACACAGTCTTCTGATAATCAGCATATTGTTGAAAATTAGACTACTCCCTCACAGGCTGTCCTAGGGAGAAATGCCAGGCATCTATGGCCAAAGGGTATGTTCTTTTCAGTTGTATAAAATTAATAAAATTATCAAAACAAAACAAACACAGGTAAGGTCAGTAACTGATGTTCTAGTTATTCCTCTTCACTTTCATTCTCTGGTTCAGAATCTCCATTAACTTTCGATTCAACATTCATCTCTTCAGAGTCCTCTGAACCTGCATCTTCCAAATGGTCATCTTCTTCCTCCCAGTTCTGTAAAAATAAAACAACAACTTCCAATATTCTGAACAAAGAACATGAACTACCACCTAAAAATAATATATTTTCTTAATAAAACCATCTATATAGTTAGACAAAAAGGTGAAAGTAACAGATTTCTAATTAAATAAAAAGTGCAGGGATGTATGATTATCACAAAAATGATAACTATTATTGTCTTGGATTTAATAATTACTTATTAATTTCAATTAACAGATCTACAGTGAAATATGTACTTTGTCTTTCCAATTGCATATATTGTATTCTCTATACATACAGTACAGCAAAACTTCATTTTGCAGGGAACCGTTGTTAATATGAAATTGTTAAATAGTGGATTACTTGATAATTTTAAAACTGTTTAAGAATGTTTATTTTTAACAAGAAAATTATAGCATACTTATTAAAACATTTAAAAAAAATACAAACGCAACTTCTTAAAAAAAAAAAATGTTAAACATTGCAATATTAAATTAGGGCTCTACTGTATTAAGAAAACAAAAACTGAATCTGTGTATAAAAAAAGAAGCTACATGATAAAAATCTTAAATAGCAGTAATACAAGATTAAGAAGTGAATACAAACACCCTGATAGTTCTATTATACAGGTATGTAAACATACTAAATGCATTAATATACAGCAAGCTCAAAAAGTATTTAGATGATAACACACTGTTACATGCTGCTGGTGCCTGGTCAAGACTCAAGTCTTTGAGCAGATGTGTCCCAGTTCTTGAGAAAAGAATTCTAGGTAAAGACCACTAATTTAAAGAAAGCAGCATTACAAGCATCTGTTTTCGAGTGTAATTTCCTCATAAATATAATGAAACATTATGCTCATGTTTGCTTCTATAGTTCAATTTAAATTGAACTATGGGCATAGTTGCAAATAACGGGGCAGAAACAAAAATTCTCTATAGGGTTGCTGGTGGAGCAACAACAGTCCTTCAACTAATGCTTTCAAATAAGCAATACATTATATGATTGTTGCATAAAAAAAATAAAACTGCTTACAATTTTATAAACTAGTTATTTGGAAAAAAAATCTATTAGTCACTGCACTACTGCCAGCCAAGAAACATATCAACTTTTAAATTTTAAACGGGCTCCTAAAGTACAGCATCTCATTCTTAGTCCATGGATAAAACATAGTACATCTTTAGCATGTTAAGCAATGTGTGTTAAGTATTAAGAGAACCATACCATACTGCACATTAGAATGAACCATGTGATACAAGAGTAACAACACCCACCCATTAAAGAGCATTACAAGGAAGACTGTAATATGTTGTGCTATATGACTGTTAAATAGTTAGTGATGCAAACACATTGCCTTTAGCATATGAAAACACAACAGGTACTGGAAGTGAACAATTTATAGGTGTAAACTCAGCTTAAAAATTGGTTCTGACTACAAAATTAGCTATATGAAGGCAGTGAAGAGCTCAAAGACAAACTACCTATTTATGAAACTTGTGTAACCCAATGAGGAAGCCCATTTATTTTATAAACAGTCATGCTTATAAATGTAGGCCAAATTAGTTAATGCCAGAAATGTCATGCAATTTGCAAATTCTCAGATGATACTACACTAATGCAATATATTAATTAAAAGGGATGAAACAAGAGTACACAAGTCAGGTGGAGAGCTTTGTATCTCACTGCAAAGAGAAGTTATCTGCAACGTAACATCAGCAAAACCAAAGTTATTGACTTTCACCACACCAAAGGGCCTCTATACCCAGTCACTATTCAGAGAATGGATATGGAGGTGGTACGCTGTGACAATTACTTGGTGGTCCACATCAATGACAGGCTAGACAGTCTTATAACACAGATGGACTATATTAGAAAGGGGAATGAGGGTAGTGACAGCCTTTACAGGCTTTATAAATGGCCAGTGAACTTTTATATGTTGTAGTGTGCTGGGCCAGTAACATCACTTCAAGAAAGACTAACTGAATTAACAAGCTAATTAAAAAGGCAAACTCCATTATGGGACATACAGGTGACCTAGCTGAGGCTGCAGCAAAGGGGCAAGAAGGGAAGGAGGAGAGGAAAAAAAAAAAGTGCCATGATGAACAATGCTGCACATTCTCTCTAACACAGCAGCACAGAGTACTTTAAGTCAACAATTACTTGCCAGAAGTGTGTGAAGAAACTTAACTTGCCTTATGTATACCTACTGCAATATGTCTTTATTATGCCTCACTGTGACTGTTCTTCATATCTTTAACCAAGGTGTTTTTTTATAACGCAACTCTTGTGTGTATCCATTTGTTAATGTATTCATGTACTTGTTTGTTTACTTATTTATTGAGCTTCTGTAAAAAGCCAAACTTCCACCCTTGGGATAAAAATGATTCTAACATACCTACCTAGCTACCTATCTATCTGTGGAAAGAATAAAATATCTTTTAGCATGTTTTAATCAATGGATCACAATTGTTTTCCTTTAGGGAACAAACTATCAGACTTGGTGTAAAAGATTAATTTAACAGAAATAGTATATGAAAAAAATTATAAAAATGTAGTTCTAATTATCAACAACCAATAACATCCTAGAATTCATGGTGTTTTCTACTATGTTTAACACACTGAATTCAGACCTGGATACTCTGACCAGCATCAAAGAAAATTAAAGCATTTTTAGTTATTTAGTACATTAATTTAGGTCACAGCTATGTTAACTGCACTCCATTGAGGACTAAAAAAAAAAATCAGTTTCTTTTGTAACTTGTATGGAACAAACTGCCACAGAATTGCAAAACAATTAACATTCTTGCTACTAACACATTACCCTATGCAGTAACTTACATTAGAATCATCATCTTCGCCAAGCATTTCATCCCCCGACCCCCCTTCTTCATCTGAAGACTCTGAAATTGAACGGTATATATTACCAATTGTCCAAAATAGATCAATATTCACTCAAGGGCATCATCAATTGAATGTTGTTTAACAGTACTACAAAAAAAAAAAAAAAAGTCTTTACCTTCCTCATAGACCAACTTGGCTTCTTGATTTAACTCTGTATTGTTTATTGAGCTCTCTAAGGCAGATATCTGGAAAATAAGGTCAGAAAAGTCATTAAGATTTACGGCCTCAATAGTTTTCTAATGTCAAATCTGAAAAGCAACACGTGGTAACTTCCGTTATTGGACAACAATTTTAAACCTCATGCAAAGCTGTTTTTTGGTACTTTTTGTCTTACATTCAATACATACTATATCAGAATAATTAAGACTACCTGCAAGAGGTCAGGGTACTCCATGCTTTTGATCTGTTGAATAGAACAACAAGGTCCTTGTGGCTAGCTTTTTTTAAAAATGCTTTGAAAAGCCAGAGACCGTAACAGGCACATGCAATGTTTTGTGATTAGCTTGCAAAACAACTACACAGAATGCTTTTTTAGTATACATTAACACTTTATTTAAATGAGATCATAAATTACTTTGTTATTAATAATTACAGTCTAATCTTTGACTACTTTTGAACTTTATTACGGCTCTTCAAACAACTGATTTGCTTCTTATTTACCATGTATTTCATTTATTGGATAATACATTAACTTTCTTCATTGAATTGCATTCTTATGTTTTTTGTTTGTTTTTTCTTTTACAGTAATCCCTCCTCCATCGCGGGGGTTGCGTTCCAGAGCCACCCGCGAAATAGGAAAATCCGCGAAGTAGAAACCATATGTTTATATAGTTATTTTTATATTGTCATGCTTGGGTCACAGATTTGCGCAGAAACACAGGAGGTTGTAGAGAGACAGGAACGTTATTCAAACACTGCAAACAAACATTTGTCTCTTTTTCAAAAGTTTAAACTGTGCTCCTTGACAAGACAGAGATGACAGTTCTGTCTCACAATTAAAAGAATGCAAACATATCTTCCTTTTCAAAGGAGTGCAAAGCAAGCAGTCAAAAAAAAAATCAATAGGGCTTTTTGGCTTTTAAGTATGCGAAGCACTGCCGGTACAAAGCTGTTGAAGGCGGCAGCTCACACCCCCTCTGTCAGGAGCAGGAAGAGAGAGAGAGAGAGCCACAGAAAATCAATACGTGCCCTTTGAGCTTTTAAGTATGCGAAGCTCCGTGCAGCCTGTCCTTCAGGAAGCAGCTGCACACAGCCCCCCTGCTCACACCCCCCTACGTCAGCGCAAGAGAGAGAGAGAGAGAGAGAGAGAGAGAGAGAGGAAGAGAGAAAGTAAGCTGGATAGCTTCTCAGCCATCTGCCAATGAAATCAACTGGGCAAACCAACTGAGGAAGCATGTACCAGAAATTAAAAGACCTATTGTCCGCAGAAACCCGCGAAGCAGCGAAAAATCCGCGATATATATTTAAATATGCTTACATATAAAATCCGCGATGGAGTGAAGCCGCGAAAGGCGAAGCGCGATATAGCGAGGGATCACTGTATTCTATTTTTTTCTTTTATTCTATTATTGTAAAGCACTTTGGCCACAGCATTCCTATGTTGCTTTAAATGTGCTATATAAATAAATTGACACTGACATTGTGTGCACCTTTGGAAACTTGCATTTTGCTTTCTAGAATGTGTTATATACTGTCACTTCCAGCTGTTGATACTATCATCACTACTCTATATTTATTTATATACTTTTTATTTATTAAAGAAAATATGTGAAATTTTGAAGTGTTTAAATTATTATTGCATTCAAGCATTATTATATAAATTAGAATGCTTCTTTATAAAATGAGTGGTACTTTAATGAAAACGATGGCATACAGTATAGGAATCGGTTAGGATTTACCACCTGTTCCATTCTGATCCACATGTTTTGCCTTGTATTTCTTTGGAGCTTGACAAAACGTCTGAATAAAAAACTTAGGTGTAATGTATTAAAATCATCTCCCAAATTGGAAAAAAATCTCATAAAATCTACTCTTACTCTTCATTAATTTATAAATTTACTGGATTTTAGTTGTTTTTGATAAATACACAAGCAACAATCCATGAACAGTTTAAAGCCACACATAAAGCCTATCATCCTCCCAACCCCATAAAACTGGTAGCTATTAACATGCCTAGTCAAATCTGATAAACACTTAAGCATACGTCTTTTTTAGCAGGAGTTTTAAGTCATGTTGATGCACCTTACCTGAATTAATGCAGTTAATCACAGCAGGTCCAGGCAACTGTGCTTGTACTTGTATAGAAATCCTCATTAACATTAATTTGAGGGTCATTTGTGTGCAGCTTGCAAAAAATGACAATATCCATGAAAGGATTAAATACGAACATGCACACAAATGATTCTAGAGATCCTACTGCCACAAATTTCATAGTAAAGTCTATTTGTGGCTCTTTTGAGAACTTACTCAACCTAACATTTAAGGATGTTGCTAAACAATACAAGTAAAGCAGTAACAATTGATAACTGGCCTAGTTTTTCATGATTTTTTGAAATTGAAAATTATATGAATGCATTTAATTTTAACTTCCACAACCTCTACCTGTGTAATGAGGAGGTATAGTTTCCCATGCAGCTTTGCCAGCTTCTGAAACATCTTGACACGCGATTCAATCATATGGTACAATACACCCAGTTGAGATATCAAATCCGGCAACTGTAATAAGGAGACAAGGATAAAATAAGTATAAAAGACCAAGATACAAATACCTAATTGTAACCTTATGCTTCCAAAACAAAAAAAGGCCAGTTATCCACTTAACTCAATTTGAGAAAAATATATTATACAAAATCTAGAATTAAAATGAACCATATTTTAGGAGTAATTTAACAGACACTGAAATAATGAAATACAACTCTTTAACAAGACAAGAAATTGCTCTTTTTTTTTTTTTTTTTTTTTACATATTTACACCACACAGAGCGGCCAGAAAAGACTCAAAGAAAAGATAAAATTCTACAATCTGAATAGTTCTATGTATATCCGCTTTTAATAAAGCTGAGTAATTCCACCTTGAGTGTACACTCCCCATAAAAATACAGATAAGCACAAGAACAACATTAGTTAAAACAATGGAGCATAATACTTGGATAAAAATGAATTGGAATAAATATAAAATAGAAGTAATAACAAGCCTGCAAAACACAGTGACATAACTATATTCTTTTTTGTTATTTTGAAATGTTTAGTCAAACAGATAAAGAAATTTCAGTTTTTCTTTGTTTCAAGGGAAGCCTGATATAGGATTATTGTACCTCAAGCGAAATGCATACTCTATCAGATTAAAAAAAATAAATGGTTCTGCACGGCCAGTTTAGACCCTTCCATACTTTAGTCCTATTAAACAATGTCAATTTGTTTTTGTCAACTGTCTTGCAGCATGAAGCACTTGCCAAAAGGCATTTTCAGGTAGACTGAAAGACAACCATGTTTAATAATCTGTTGAAGTAATTCTGTTCTTATAAAAGCTAAATGACAGTAAAAATTAATGAGCTACATGAGAAACTCATGCATGTCTAGCCATGAAACTATCTTCTCAATGTTTCAAACATGAAGTAGAAGTAGTGTGCCCTTTTTATGTGTAAGCAAGGGTTTCTCACCTGGCTTATGTTTAAATGTCTTTGGTCTGTCCTTTTTGTTCATTGAGTTAGAGCGTTTGTTAATATTGTTATTTTTCATATTTGTCTAATTTTGTATTTTCCCTTAATTGTATTATTTTTATTATTTAGTTTTTATGTACGTAATTATGCTTTTTTATATTTGTATTTTGTGGGTGAACAGCCACAAGGCGGAGCCATTATTACCTACGACTAAGGAACTGCCCCAGCCTTTACAGTCATGCTGGGAAAGAGTTACGGGCAGTTTGTTTGAATATGCTTTGTTAAAGTAAGACTTCTTATTGTGAATATTGCCCTTATTTTGATTTTCCCCGATTATCTTGAATTTTTACTGTTCTTTGAATTTTGATTAAAGGATTTCTGTAATTTGGACTTGGTCATTTGGATTGTATTTCAGTCAAATCCTTTTGCCGTGAGACATTGGAGTATTCCGTTATCTTTTCTCTTCTTGTCTATAAAATCTTTTTTTAACAAAGATTCCTTCTGTTGCCCTTTCCTTACACAAGCTAGAGGTTGAAAGTAATGACTACAATTATGGGGCATTTTTAATATTTTTTGGTACGCTGGTATTATTTTTGCAATTTTGAAGACAAGTCCCATTTGGCTTATTGAAGTCCAAAGCCAGACAGCCAGTGGATTAGGCTGTCAACCTGGCTGAAAGCAAACCTTATCTGGGCAAGGCTAGTGGGGTTTCTGGCCTGCTTTCTGTCTCAATTTTGGAGGCCTCACACATTTTGCCATTCTTGTATGCTGTGAAGCACAAAATCCATAGAATGCCTGTGGTTAATTCTTTTCACCAACATTTCTGTCTCAAACATTCATGATGGGTAAACAACAAAACAAACAAAAAACAAATTACCTTCTGCTGTTACATGTAAACTATGCAAATTTCACATAACCTTTCAAACCCACTAAATCAAATTCCATGTAATGGACTCCAAAGCATACTAGCATTTGGGCACAAGCCCATTGCAGGGCTCACTCTTGCACATACTACCAAACTCATATACAGCTAGCCTACAATTGCCAATTAAGATAAAAATGCATAACTGGGCATGGAATACAAACCTAGAATTCTGGATACGAGAGTCAACAGCACTTGTCACTGCATGATTCTGGCAACACGATGAAAATTTTTTACAAACAAAATGTACAGACAAAAATATAAAAACTATTTACCTGTGACAAATGAGGCAAAGGCAAACTGGGAATTGCTGTAGAATCCACATTGCTCTCTAAGTAAAACCCACTTTATTTTCATACAACAAAGCAGATCAAAAGGTGGTTTTGACATGGACAGACCACTTGAGCTGCACTAAGAAAGCAGTAGATCACTATACAAGTTACTGCCAATATATGCCTGGCTCATTTGCAATGGCACAATAAAATCCACTGTTAGACATCTTCAGGCTTTAAGACTATATAATCCTAAATACTAGTTCAACTTCTTCAAAAGTTACTTTGTGGAAAACAACAGAATATTCTCTCCAATACTCACTGTCGAGAGATATGAGGCATGGTGAGTAAAGACTGCTTTCAGCCATCGAACCATCATCCCAGCACTGTAAGAGAAATACAGATTTAGAAATATGGATGTTGCTAAAATACTTCAAAAATAAATTTTAAAAATTAGTAAGAATATTCCTTAAATCACACAACACCACCATATTACCAAAGGTTGGCTTTGTGAACTAGCACAAACAATGCAACTAGCAACAACTTTTAAACCAAGGCACTTTCATTGCATTTTTATTAACTCAAGCGAACGTCAGTTTAGACCTAAATGTCATATGAGAAATTCAGCTAGAGACTGTTATACAAGAAAAACAAAAACAGGAATAAAAGAAAAAAAATGACCAGAAAAAATGAGTTGCATTCATTTTTTAAACAGCTAGTCAGATCAATTTAGGCTTAATGCTCAAAAGAGTTAAACTTCTGAAAGTTTTACCCAAACTGTGTTTAATACCAAAAAAAAAAAAGATCACCGTTAGTCTATGAAGTTCCATTTAGACCCTGGCACAATTTGTGAAAGCTAACATGTCTGGTCATTTAAGACCAGCTGATATCAAATAATTGCCCCCAGGTTTATCACTCTTGGCTTTCAACCACTACAAAATAAATACATTAGTTTTCATACAACACATGAATACATGAGAGGTTTTTACTCTGGAAAACCAAAATCGTGAAAACTGTGCCATAATAGTTCATATCTGAGACATTTATTGCAGAGACATTTATTGGTTACAGGGCCTTTCAAAATTCAGACCCTTATGCATTTCTATTATTTTACTGCTTAATTACTCCATACTGAAACTCTATTCTCCATATTTCCTGAAACACAAAATAAGGATGTGTAAGACTGAAAATTAAGAAAAAGTACAAATAAGCATTTGCATAAGTATCCCTGTAGTGTGGAAGCTCTAACTTAAAACACATGAGAAATGGCTACCACACAACTACTTTGCAATTGGCTCATTGAAATGACTGTCACATTTTCAAGATTAAAGACTCTACAGTTAAGAGATGAGTAGTTGTGTTGTGAATTTGAAAAAGAGCTGGGAAAATGAACACAAGAGTACAAAACTTTTCTCAACAGTAAATTTAAATAATTAATCAAGAGTCTGAATGCTTTCATTGTATATCTGGCTTTACAAGCTGTTATATAGTAACTGAAGGTAACTCTAGCACAACTGTTCTAATTTGTTCGTATTATTATCGTTATGAATGTGTTTCTTTAAGACCAAGTAGCAGATGTTTAATGTTTTTGAAAGTGAAATATGTCGGTTATTCAAAATGGTCTGGCTTTATGTTGGGGGTGCTTCTGTTCTCCCTCTTTCTCTAATGTAGAACCCTCGTCCCCATCCAAGTTCACCTCTGTTATAGCACGTGAACGCGACAGAGAATAAAACTGAATAAAAAAAAAAAAACGCTAACCTTTACAAGTACCATACATTTACACCAGTTGTTACAGACTCAAAATGTATGTTTTTATTGTGTAATAGTAACAATAAGAGCAGCTTACTACTCAAAACGTTTATTCTGGGACATGTGAAGACTCGAACCGGCAACCTCTTGAATAGGAGGCAGCAGTTCTTACCGCTGTACTACCAAAGCAGTCGCTAGAATGAGGTACACTAACGCAATTTCTTTCTCTCCAGTTATAGTCTTGAATAAAAGCACACTTGTTCCGTTATATTTGTACCTTTTGTGAAAGTGCTTATTTGATATTTGGACTTCAGTCTTCACACATTATACACCATGTCAAAATGTTGTCGTTAGTACTAAAACATGAAAAATTTGGTCTTTTAGATATGTTCAACATTTCTGTCATGCTACACTTACACAGATCTTTGTAGACGCAGAACACACATGAAATGCATGTGTTCCAAATAATTTATTTTTTAGCATACACTGCTCTAAGTACCTGACTCCCTTATATACAAGGCTTCAGTTGGGAGAGATTTTTGCAGTTTCTACAGCGGTGGGAGGATGGGATAGCAGGCTGCTTGGGCTTATCGACACATTTATAAGACAAAAGACACTGAATGTAGAAGAGAGAGTGGATTTAAGGTGGGACGGATTTACAAGTTTTTTTCTAAGGCACAGTTACAGAGAGAGAGAGAGAGAGAGAGAGAGAGAGAGAGAGATTGATTAGGTGCACGTGCTGATAGAGCACATTGCCGCACCCACCACATGACAAACCAACTCAGAACCCCATGTTAGGACTAGAGTGCAGCCGTGCAACGGGTGACACCTCAGCACCACACTAGTTCAGATGGAATGGAACCAATGTGAGGTTTTATATGATGGTTGGTGTTTTAAAGGCAACTTTTTATTAAGTTCATTCCTGCATTATTGCACTTTGACAGTTCTTTGTTGTTCAATAACCTGTGCTACACTTCTGAGCTGAAAGTCTTGCCTGTCACCCTCACCCCTGCCATAAATATACTTTTGCTTCACCTTGCAGAGATCAAGCCTCATATGTCTGCTCCCAAGGCAAAGCAAGGGGAAGCAAAAGTGGGTACACCCAATTAACCCCAATTAGGACAAAACATGCATTGTGTACTTTTTGTATTATTTGTCAGGTACTATATATCATGTCTATGATCTACTTCTCGCAACTATGAGGGCGTGGAGGATGTCTTGCGACTGGCTGACCAACCAGAAGCACTACCTGGTAGCTAACCATCCATTATCAGATTGTGATTCAGACCTATGGATGTGTTAGGCGGAGTGGTGGCTCTGAGGCTAGGGATCTGCATTGGCAATCTGAAGGTGGCCGGTTCGAATCCCGTAAATGACAATAGGGACTCTGCTCTGTTGGGCCCTTGAGCAAGGCCCTTAACCTGCAATTGCTGAGCGCTTTGAGTAGTGAGAAAAGCGCTATATAAATGCAAAGAATTATTATTATTATTGTTGATGTAATACTAAGATCTCCACCCTGTCAAGTAAGCAAACTAGCTGCTGTGGCACAACATCTGAGGCTTTGCTGCAGGTGCTGACATTTGAGGTTTGATCCCCGTAAGGAGAAGCAAAACTGCATACACCTGATGAGCCCCAATTAGGGTGAAATAAATGTAGTGTACGCTTTGTATTATTGGCAAGTACTGTATGTATGTGATATATATATATATATATATATATATATATATATATATATATATATATATATATATATATATATATATATATATATATACACACACACATACACACACATATACATATACACACACACGCACACACACACACGCACTAGGGGGCTTTGCCCCCTGCTCGCTTTGCTCGCCAACCCCCGTGTTTGGTTTTCCGGATACACACTTTTAAGATTGTTTTTTCTTTGAATTGTTGCTATTTCATTAGTTTCACTTTTATTTCAGAACTTCTGTAAAAACAATATTTGTAATCTTGCCAGTCCCAATAGCTGAATCTTTTTAATGAGGTCTGGACAGGTTTCTCTGTTTGGAATTTCAGCATTGTTTTAAGAGCTGGTAGCACATGATGCTTGCCTGCCAAAAGCAATCCAACAACTGCTAGCTTAGAGGTCTGTTGACTTGTTTTAAATGATGGCTCACTGCCTGGTCTTGCATGACGTTGTTAAAGCAATACCTATGTTTTATTACTGGCCCGGGGCGTGTGTGAATTCTTTCTTGCAGGATGTATAATGCTGCTCACGTTCGGAAGGGGGGTGGGACGGGATATAGCTGCTGTCGCGCTGCCCTTCGATCTCTTTAAAGCCTGTACAGCCGCTGTCATTTTTGCTACGGCCCTGGGACAATCTCTTGGCACCAAGTCTCTTGTTTACGGTCCCCGCGAGACGCACCGTGGCAAGTCTCCTTGGTCTCGCAGGTCTTTTATATGTCTTTCGAGATTATCACGTATCGTAGCCTTGCATTTGCTTTCCATTCCAGGATTTCCTTTTATTTATATACTTGCAAAATACCCGCGCTTCGCAGCAGCGAAGTACTGCTTTAAAATTTTAAATAATAAACTGAGGGAAAATGTTCCAATAATTATTTGTTAAGGATCTCTTTGTATACCACGTTGTCAGTTCACCCCTCCGGTTGTAATATGACCAAGCTGTGCGCTGAGCTTACTCTTGAGCATGCAACGTGTAGTTGGCCATGTGAAAAGCAATCTTGCCTCAAATCAATGCCAACCTTTTGTAGGGTCAGTCCCTGAGACCTATTAATTGTCATTGTGAAGCAGAGCCTTACTGGAAATTGGAGGTGTTTGAATTGAAATGGGAGATCAGAGGGTATAACGGGGATGCGAGGAATAAAAACTCTCTCCCTTGAGACACCGCCAGTAAAAATAATTGCCTCAATTAGGTTCTTTTGCAAGCATGTGACCTGAAGTCTCGTGCCATTACAAAGTTTCGGTGGCTGTAAGTTTCTCAGTAACATTATTGGTGCCCCAACTTTCAAAATTAGATTATGCTCAGGAGTGCCAGGAGGATTCAGAGTGTGGACCAAGCTGCAGGCTATGGACGTATATATGTACGTAAGAAGGATTCAGTTAGCGTTGGGAACCCGCGCACCAAATTTCTTGAAGATGTGCCCTATATATATATATATATATATATATATATATATATATATATGGTCGTAAACCGATTTGGTCATGAACCGAAGCAATTTCCCCCATAGGATTGTATGTAAATACCGTTCAAGATTGTACGAACTGTATGCAAAAATATATATTTTTTAAATTTTTAAACACAAAGTTAATTATACCATAGAATGCACAGCGTAATAGTAAACTAAATGTAAAAACATTGAATAACACTGAGAAAACCTTAAACAACAGAGAAAACCAACACTGCAATATTTCACACTATAGTACTAGGAACCGCTCGCTAAAAACACTTTTTTTTTTTTTTTTAATGAGTTTTAAGCACAGGTGAAAAAATGAACATTTGAAAAATCCGTAACTTAATAAACCACCAAGAAAAGTAACATTGCAACAATGCAGGCTACTAACCGATCACTGTAAATAGAACTGAAAACAAAAACAAGCCTTCGCTACCTTATGCATCCCTCCCTCTCTCGCTCTCTCTCTCTCTTGGGAGCCTGGAGCGCCTGTGTGTGTGTCTCTTTAGCGCGCTCCTGTGTGTGTGCGCGCCTCTCTCTCACACTCCTGTGTGAGTGCGTGCGTCTGTCTCTCTCTGGCGCTGCCTGTGTGTGTGTCACGCGCTCTTGCTCGCTGCACAGGTAATGCACAGTGAGAGACTGAACATGTACAAACCGAAAGGGAACCTGGCTTGTTCGTATACCAAGTGTGTGGTCGTGAACCGAGGCAAAAGTCTGGCGAACTTTTTGGTTGTAAACCGATTTGTACGTGTACCAAGACGTTCGTGAACCGAGGTTCCACTGTATATATGTGTATATATATATATATATATATATATATATATATATATATATATATATACACACACATATACACATATACACACACACACACACACACACAGGTGCTGGTCATAAAATTAGAATATCATGACAAAATTGACTTATTTCAGTAATTCCATTCAAAAAGTGAAACTTGTATATTAGATTCATTCATTACACACAGACTGATGTATTTCAAATGTTTATTTCTTTTAATGTTGATGATTATAACTGGCAACTAATGAAAGTCCCAAATTCAGTATCTCGGAAAATTAGAATATTGTGAAAAGGTTCAATATTGAAGACACCTGGTGCCACACTCTAATCAGGCAATTAACTCAAAACATCTGCAAAAGCCTTTAAATGGTCTCTCAGTCTAGTTCTGTAGGCTATATATATATGGTTTTGGCAGCCAAGCGCTTTTTTTCCAACCTAGAAGACCTCTCTTGAGATCCGTTTAATCGCCTCGTCGATTGCATGTCTTCCAAGGTAGTTTCAATACCTATTTCCTGCACCGAGTCATCTCCCCTTTTATGAGTGACTCTGTTAGTGGCCGTACTTCGTACAGGTCTTTGAACGCACTGAAAACTTGTAACTGGTGTCGCCCATCGGCTACTTTCAACAGGGAATGGAAGCAATTGTCGAGTAACAAAAATTATTTGTAAGTGATTTCGCATTGAAGAAATAGTAAAAACTTGATCACTTGGGTCAATACCTAAAAAAATACACACAGCAAATGCAATTGAGAATACACCAGAATCTGTATGATTTAATTGTTGCTGTGCGTCTTCATAAACTATGGGAGGTTTGTAAGGAAACAAAGCATGAAGAAAACGAAGCTGCTCTTTGGTGAGGTTGAATTTTTTATCAGTGTTTAAACTGTCATAGACATGAATTACAGCACCATCATAATAGGTACACACCCAGTGAGTCACTCGTTCAGTAGCTGCAGAAGGTAATATCTGAATATGTTTTGCATTTTGTGGAATGGGCATTATAGGTATGTCAGGAGTCCACATTAACAAAACCTCTTGAGGTTGGAAAATTGTATGTGCAGCTAAAATTTCGTTGAATTTGCTCATGTGATCTGTTGATAAATAATAATTATTTACCAACTCATTCATTGCAAAATCTGACAGTGGTAAAATCACTCCTTCCATAACATTAAACACAAACACTAAGTAGACACTAACACTAAAAAACGGCAACACCGCCGGGAAGAACACTAAATGAGATAAAGTAAAAGTCTACTAAACTTCTTTATTATAACTGCTTTATTATAGCAGGTGAGGGGACGCTGGCGCACGCTTGTTGTTGCCGCTCCTCCCTGTTAACAACACTTTTCTCAAAATTCGCCTTAATTCTGCACTTCCTTACGCTTGTTTTATTTTGTTTATTGTACGTATAGTTCATGGATACAGCTGACTCGAATTGCATGGATTTGGTTAATATTTACAGATTTTATGGACTCCACTTTACTGGGAAAAGCTGAGTCTGTGGATCACAGGACGAGACCTACGAACATTTCTTTGTACCTGGTGATCTAGCACCTCGGGATGATCTGTCTCCGTGATTATGTTCGCTATGCTGATCTGCTCCCATTTCATCTTACAGTACCCTACAGCCGGGAACTGATGTGATGTTCATACTAACCTGGTTTATGGCTTATGTCTCCGGGGCGATCACGCCTGAAATTACCAAGCGTTACTGTTTATGGCTGTGTATTGGAACATCCAAATCCTGCTTCCTCCTCCTGCTGCTGCTTGCTATCGCCGCTCACCTACGCTACCACACCCGCCTGTCCTACCGGCTGCGTTGTGCTGTGCTGCTTCTACATTGCTATCAGCTAAGTATCACTCACTATTTTAGCGCTTTGAGTACTGAGAAAAGCGCTATATAAATGTAATGAATTATTATTTATTATTAAACACTAAAGTACAAAAACGAAGTAGAAAGTAACACTAAACCGCAACACCGCCAGGAACACCGGCACACTGCGTCTACTAAACACTAAGAAACACTAAGTAGAAACAGTAAAGGAAAAAATACTATTCAGTATGTACCGCGTCTACTAAACAGTAAATCAGTAAAGGAGAAAGGACGGCAAGACCACGTCAGCTGTGGAGCTCAGCAAGGAGCGAAATGAAGTGAATGAAATGAGGTGAATGGGAGGGGAGATGATCATGTGACTCCAACACCCGCCTTAACTCTCCGCCCCTCCACAAACACAGTCACACATAGATACATAGATAGATACATAGATAGATAGATACATAGAGAGATAGATACCCACACAGAGACTTAACATACCTGTATGGATGTCCCTGCATCCTCTTGGTGAGCTATAACAGAAAGAAATAAAGAGGAAGTCACAAAATATCTCAAAAAGGTAAAAATCACCAAAATCACCACCATAAACGATTAAAGATATAAAACCTCCTCTATTCCCAAATTTAGAGAAAAAAAGCACTTTGTGTTGCTGATATTTCGTTTTTAACATATACATCCAAATGTGTGGAATCTTGCAGAACTACTCATGTTGAATATAGAAATTGATACATTATCAAGATATCATTAAATTGATAAAAATATAGCCAAAACATTGTGTGTCAAATGGCTATTACTGTTGGAAATAACTGCTATACAATTCATTACTCAAACAGGGCTGCAAAGCCCCATTTTCTACATCCATTCCATTAGTATCCAAATGGTAAACTCTTACCTCATAGTTAATCATGTTTAAAATTCTAAATGGTTAATAAAGAAACAGTTTGCAACTGTGTTAGCCAGGGGGTGTGCGATATAGCCACAAAATTATATAATATTTTAATGAAATTAGCAATACTTATGACAATACAGGAAAAAAAAATACCGAACATTTATTTGGTGATTGCAGCTTGCAGGCAGCAGCAATTATTAGTGCAAACAAAAAAAGGGCATTTTCCATCCTTCTTTTCCAATGAGCTACTGTCATTGATGTGAATCTATTACCATAAGGTGCCAACAGCTGCATTATAGTGCAACAGTAGTGACACATCATTGTATACAGTGTGACACAGCATAAGCCATTTGTAAGCACAAAAGAAGCCTAGTGTTTTCCCTGGAAATCTTAAATAAAAGTATAACATAACTGCTTAACACTAACAATAAGAATTGAACTGAACAACTGATGGTAACTTAACCTTGCTACTTTCATCAATAACAAGTAAATTAACCATGTGACTCTCTTCAGGAGCCTGCAAAATATTGTTGCCAAAATGTAAACACTTCCTGCTTATAAAAAAAATAAAAATGCTGGCAAAACTTAAATAAAAGTTGCCTTGCATCATTTTTTGGAATACCCTCAAATAAGGTAGAATATCACTGCTGGAACTATTGCATTGCCTCTAATTTCTTGTGTAAACATAAAATGGATATACAGTAATCCCTCGCTACTTCGCGGTTCACTTTTCGCGGATTCACGACTTCGCAGATTTTATATGTAAGCATATTTAAATATATAACGCGGATTTTTCGCTGCTTCACAGGTCTTTTTACTTCTGGTATTTGCTTCCTCAGTTGGTTTGCCCAGTTGATTTCATACAAGAGATGCTATTGGCGGATGGCTGAGAAGCTACCCAATCAGAGCACACAGTTAAGTTCCTGTGTGCTGCTGATTGGCTCAGCGACGGAGTGCTGCATTAACCAGGAAGTCTCATCTCACTCATTCAGCATTAACGTGCTCTTGCTACTGCATTCAGGGGATTATCACCTTCATCGTCATCATTTTTACTGCGCAGCATATTCATCACCATCACCACGTCATATATAGCTATATGTACTTCGCTATACAGTAAGTGTAAACTTATCTACCGATTTCATATTGTTTAGCAGTTGTCCCTGTTATTAATAGAGTAAAGGGTGGGTTGTAAACAATACAGGGAGGGTTTAAAAAGTTCAAATACACGTTAATCAAATAAATATGGTGTCCCTACTTCGTGGAAATTCAGTTATCGCGGTCGGCCTTGGAACCTATCTCCCGCGATAAGTGAGGGATTACTGTACCATGAAAACGAGGCAAGTTAGAATGTCAGTGTTAGAACTGTACAAGTAAACACTTTAAGAGTTTTCTAGCCATCCTTATTGTCTAAATTTCACAATAAGCTATTTACAATCTTATAAGTGTCAGTACCTCTGTTAAACCTTATTGGACCACACACACACACAGGCCTACTCGAACAAACAAATGGTGCATCCAATAAATATAATTTTATATTTATATGCATAGCAGCAAAAAAAAAAAAAAATTAAAAATTAAACTGCTTGTGCAAGCTAAGGTTTGTATTAACATTTTTTATGTTCTGTTAATTTGAAGATATATTAAATTTATGTCATAGTTCAAGATTAGTTTATGCATTAAAATATGAGTAGATAAAGATTCAATTTTAATGGGGTATTGTTTTAAGAAGGGGTGCTGGGTTGCAGGAGTTATTAGGAACTAAGAACTGTATCCATACATTGTTTCGCATGCCATTCCTTCATTCTCTTTTGAGCTAATAAATAAGAAAAATAGGGCATCTACAAAAGTAACACAGTGCTCAAAACCCTGAACAACTCATAAGGAAATGCTCAGGAATACCTTCAAAACTGTCCTTCATTGCCAGAGGACACCCAGGGCTTTCTCTTTCGTGACTCACAGAGCATTCCCTCATTTCTTTTTTTTTTTTTCTTTCTTCACAATTTTAACACAGTCTAAATGGCAACTCTCCAGTCGTAGCTGCTTTGCTACCAAGTATGGTGCCAGTGGTAACGCTCACCATTTACTTTTGTACTTTCTCTTTAAATTTCCTTTCAATATTTTTGTGTTCCAATTGTTTTTTCTCTCTCATTTCCCTTAAAATAAAAAAGCTGGAGACAGGCAGCTCCCCGGACGGTTGCCATAAAGCCCCACCCCCTGTAGATACTGTCTTCGTCTCCCGGTCTTTCAATTCTACCTTATTTGCTCCTTTTGGTCAATCCCATTACATGAACAGAATACAGACCCTCACTCCACCACTCACAACAGAGATACTGTCAAGATGATTTGTGCTCAGCATGTTAACCAGGCATCTCTCAAACAGCAATTAAAAAAAATATTTTTTCTTTTCATAGTTGATTAAAATTAAACTAAATTTTGTCACAGCATGTTTCATACATCACAGGCAAGGATGTCTTCTACCTGGGATGTTGTATATTTGGTCAAGTTTTCAACCACTTGTTTAAAAAGCCCTCCTTTCCCATGGTTTGTATAGCCATCAAATCCATTGGGCAAACAACATGTAACCACATCGGTAATTTCCATCCACAGTTTGCTCTTCCTATTATACGCAGTGCAACTAGTGCTCCAGTGATGCTCAGTTGAGTCATTTGTTTACTTTTTGGTTGTACGTCACCAGCTGCTAGTACCTCCTTGTGTCTTCCTGGTTTTATTATGACACTGTACTTTTGCTTCAAGTGGTGAAACAAGTTTGCTGCGTTTCCATTTTAGCAATGACAGCTTTCTTGCATTTTTTTGCAAATTACTGTGCTTGCTGAAGGTCTGACTTCTTGTACCTCAAACCACTTAGATACTATCGAAGTAGCTCCCGTTTTAAGTATTATCATTGGAGACTGACACACTATTTTCGTTCTCAGATATGTTTGGGCTTGCGTCACTGTTGTGTTGCTTTAGGGAATGTAAACGTATCATGAAGCTCTATCATTATATTGTGAGATGGCAGTTTTAATCACATAAAAATTTATACTGGTGTTATCGTAGACAACATGATATAGCACACCTGAAATGTGCTACTCTTTCCAATAAAGCACTGGAATTCCTAAAGTTCAATTCTTGTTTAATTTTAAAAATTAAAATAAAGTAAAAACCAAATGCCCAAAGTAAAACCACTTTTTCAAGAAACATCTGATTGTGTTTTGCAACATAGTGAAATGAAACTGAATGAAAATTAAACTGAAGTGAATATGAAGATTTCATACAAATGTATCCACTACTGTCTTCAAAGAAGAGGGCAACCAGGATCTCACCAGGATAGAAAAAGAAACTCAAGGTACACAACTGCGCAAGACAAAATGTACATAATAGTCTGAAATCTATAGCTGTCTTTTTCCATAAATATTACACACCAAATACCAATGTCATCTACAACAATAAAAAGAGGACTCCAAGATTTTAAAGAAAAAGGCATATCTAAAACTTGCAAATAAAAAGAAAAGATTAAAATGGGCAAAGATACACAGAAAACGGACAGAAGATGACTGGAAAAGTCAGTATCCTGAAGTCATCTTTTTTTCTGTGGCAGATCACACTGATATTTGGCATGTATTTAACTCTTTTAGGGCGGATGTCGACTTCTGTCGACAGGAGGGGTTGAGGGCGAATGTCGACAAAAGTCGACATCCAGGGATAGAGGGCGACAATCAGCTGTTAATGGCGACAAAACTCACTATCACGTCGCAGGCATTCCCTCTTGGAGTAATGCTAGACTCGTTGACTCGGCAACTAATCCTTGCGTGTGCGTGAGTTGTGAAATGTAAACAATGGCAAGATGGCATCGACATGTCACAAGGGAGCGAAGCGAGTGCAGAAAAGAAAACACTCGGCAGACAATATTTTGTGCATTATCGCAGAGTCAGACTCTGATTTTTCAGAATCGGATTTTATTGACAGTGATCAGGAGATCGAACAAGAGAGTGAGAAGCCGGCATCAGCTGATCAGACACCAGCCGATGCCGCGCTAACTGATCCACTGCCAGATGAGTGCATTCGCGCAGCCGATGCATCTACGGCAAGGTTCGCGTGAAAGGAATACACAGACATTGATCCGTAGGAGCCGAACTGGCTACCGGGCTTCACAAGATGGCAAGGCTTGCTGTTGGACACGACAGATCACCAGCTTCTGAACTACTTCAGGCTGCTCTCTCCTGATGCTACTTTTCAGCTACTGTCAGACGAGACAAACAGGTAGGCAGAGAAATTATTTGAATCGCGGGCTGCGCTTGCATTGCATTCTTGTTTTCCAAAGTGGAAACCCACAACAAAAGACGAGATGAAGCGCGCTGTGGCATTACAAATAGAGCTAGGACAGAACTGGTGATATAACTTCAGGGAGCATTGGTCCAAACGTGCTTTGTCCCCTGGTGGCTTTGGACAGGTTATGCAGTGTGATGATAAGTATGTGATGCTGCAAAGTTTTATTCACTTCTCTAATAAACAGAAGCAAATCCCATGGGGTGAGCCAGGCTATAACGCCATGCATAAAGTTTAGCCCCTGCTTGACATTGTGGAACCAACATAGAAACAATTTTATCAGCCTGGCTGTGATTTGTCTGTGCATGAATCGATGATAAAATAAAAGGGACACCTTTTTTTCTGCAAATATATGCCAGACAAGCCCACAAAGTATGTCATAAAGGATTTTGTACTGGCAGAAGCAAACACTGGTTTCTGCCTGAAAGTAATTACATATACAGGAAAGTATTTCTTTCAAAGACAGAACTGTCCCTTGACAAGTCAGGTTGTGCTGGAGCTGCTTCAGGGCTATGAACATTTGGGTCATGTTGTTTACATTTGGACAATTTTTATACATGCCCAGAATTGTTCATGGAGCTACACAGCAGAAGAATTGGAGCTTGTGGCACAGTGAGGGTGAACAGGATACACATGGCTTCACAGTTGAAGCCAGACAGGCTGAAGATAAAAAGAGGGGACAATCCGGTTTTCATGCGGGCAGAAAACTTGGTGGCAGTGGCATGGCACGATGGCAAACGGGTGACTTGTCTCTCTACAGTACACACTAACAATATATGTGAGAAAGTGCAGCAACAGACAATTGAAAAGTAGGCACCAAAGCAACACATACTGTAAGCAGTGCAATGTGGCAATGACTGAAATTGGCTGCTTTGAGCGAGATCAGACTTTGCAGGACTTTGCTGTGTAAAATGTATGTGATATGTATGTGAAATCATATAGAGTATGCAGGCTCATACAACATGCAAGACAGTAACATTTGTCAAAAGTAAATATTTTTTGTTGATTTCAATTGCTTTCTGTTCTTTTTTTTTAAAAAAAAAAATTAGTTTTTGGAAAAATATTCAGCCCTGGGAGAAAAGAAACAAAAAAAAATTAGCCCTAAAAGAGTTAAGTAGAGGGCAAGAGGGCAACCTAAGACCTGTGAGAATTTCCTTCCCAAACTACAGACTCTGATGTACTTACCCTCTTATGCAGTTATGCATCAGGGGTTTCCTCTACTACTTCTATACTGGTTCAACCCAGTTTTCTCTCTTTTCTCAAGACAGTGAAATAAAGAGACTTACAGTACATGCTTGAGAAAGCAGATTCATTTGGGCCATTTATGAACCCAGTACTGAACTTTAGGAATGCCAGGATCGTGCAACTGAAGTGAACAAAAAACAGGTTTCAACAGTACTAATACAACTGCAAAAACTCCTACACAGTAATCCCTCGCTACTTCGCGGTTCACTTATCGCGGATTCACGACTTTGCGGGTTTTTAAATATAGTACATGTAGTAGTATTTCCTAGTCTAAGAACAACAAAACAAGTTAGGTGACTATGTGCGTTGTAGCACGGGCTGTGATTGTCACATGGGAGGGAGACGACAAATCACAGCTTTCCGCTTTCTAATCGGGCCTGTGATTGGTGCTTTGACTGATGCCTACTTCCCACAGTATCTCCCCTTGTCATTCGCTTCAAGCTTTCTCGCTGAGCGGTTTACTTTACAGTGTGCTGTGTGTGATTTTTTTGTGGATTACTGTATGTTGAACTTCGCTTCAATATTCACCCCCTGCAATGGCTCCCAAATGTGCTCCTTCTTCCAAGGCTGGTGCTGAGCCTAAGCGACAACGAAGAATGATGACGATCGTTGAGAAGGTGAAACTTCTGGATATGTTGAAGGAAGGGAGAACGTACGCGGCTGTGGCCCGCCAATATGGCGTGAACGAATCCACCGTTCGCTACATTAAGAAGGAAGAGGCGAACATTAAGAAGACGGCTACCATCACCTTTCAAAAGTCAGCGAAGAGAGTAGTTACGGCTCGTAATAAAACAATCGTCCGTATGGAATCTGCTTTGGCCGTATGGATAGCCGACTGCCGAAAGAAGAACATAACATTGGATTCGAGCATTATCCAAACAAAGGCTAAGAGCCTGTACGAGACCTTTGCCGCTAAGGAACCAGAAGACGACAGTGGCGACCGCGAAGAAGATGAAGAAGAGGTAGAAGATCCGACACCAGGGACCTCCAGTGATTCACCACGTAAGAAACGGCAATTTTCTGCTAGCAAAGGGTGGTTTGCAAAGTTTCAGAAACGAATTCAATTCAATTCAATTTGTCATTCAGCAGAACATCCAAGATGTGCTGCAGAACGAAAATACGATGCACAAGACATTAATAAAAACACATAGTTAAAATCAGCCTACAATAAAATACTAAAATGCTTCATTTAAAAAGACGAACGGCAGTAGGAAAAAAACTGTTTTTAAACCTGGTAGTTCTACATTTCAGGCTGCGGTACCTTCTGCTTGAGGGCATGAGGGAAAACAGTTCAGAGGCAGGATAAGTAGGGTCTCTAGAAATCCGCACAGCTCTGGCCAGACAGCGTTGTTTTGCCAAATCTTGTACATTTGGCAACGGGGCTCCAATGATCCTCTCCGCAGGCCCTCACCACTTTCCTCAGTGCTTTCCAGTCCGAAGTGCTGCAGCTCTCCTGCCACAGAGAGCTGCTGCTGGTTAGCACGCTCTCTATGGTCCCTCTGTAAAAAGTGGTGAGGACTGATGAGATGGGCCCTCTTTAGCCTCCGCAGAAAGATCAAGCGCTGGTGAGCTTTCTTGATGACGGAGGAGGTGTGCAGGGACCAGGTGAGGTTGTCCGTCACATTAACTCCCAGGAACTTAGTAGACTGCACAATTTCCACAGCAGTGTTCTTAATGTAGACTGGGATGTGTACCAGCTGTTTCTTCCTGAAGTCGATCACCAGTTCTTTTGTTTTTTCGACATTCAGTATCAGATTGTTTTTATCACACCATTCCACAAATGACTTCACCTCCTCTCTGTAATCCCCCTCCCCGTCACCTCGAATGAGACCCACCACTGTTGTGTCGTCCGCATACTTAACCCTTTAACCGCCAACTCCCTAAATATTCCCCAAGCCAGGCGAAATCTGAACAATTTTTGTTTTTTTACTTTTTTACATTTTTTACATTTATTCAAGCAGTATTGACCACTAAATGTTGTGCAAGTTGCCAGTGTATACACGAAATCTATAAATGTAACCTGAATTCTCAGCTAAGCAAA
This sequence comes from Erpetoichthys calabaricus, assembly GCF_900747795.2. NCBI lineage: Eukaryota > Metazoa > Chordata > Cladistia > Polypteriformes > Polypteridae > Erpetoichthys > Erpetoichthys calabaricus. The sequence goes on along the minus strand of NC_041396.2, from coordinate 129,100,001 downwards.
ACATCTTGATACCAAACCGTGCCCTTTTCAATGGTAGATACTGTCGAAACTGTAAGCGGCCCTTCCACGACAATAAACTTTCATCAACTGCAACTGACGGTCCTGGCATGTAGGGCAACTGAAATGCTTCAAATAAATGATCAATCAAAGGACGTAGCTTGAACAAGTGGTCGCGGTTTGGATCTTTCTTATCTGGCTCGTTTCTGTTGTCATTCAAATGAAAGAATTTCAGCAGCAAAGAGAATCGGTTACGTGTCATGACAGCTGCAGAAATAGGTGTTGCATACATAGGATCTGTAGACCAGTACATCTCAATATCTGGTTTTCTGATTATTCCCATCAACATCAAAATCCCAATGAATTTTTTCATTTCGTTTTCATCAGTGTCAAACCAAGCACGAACACGGGAATGTGGAGGTAAATTGGGATTTTTCTCAATAAACTGTGCTGCATACAGATTTGTCTGATGAACAAAATGTCTAATCAAATCAGGTGACACTAACAGCTCATAAAACTGCTCAGCAGTGTAATTGTTTACATCAACAATAAAGCCACACGTTCCCCTCAAACGAATGCAGAAAAGGTAGTTCACCACGGGCAGCAGCCCAGCTGAGATGCTGGGGATTACACCCACTCAGCGCCGTCATCCGATGCGTCTTCATTCACAATATCATGCAGCGCACGTTGCTGCTCATCACTGTCACTAAAATCTTCTCAGAACTGCTACAATCATGATCAGAACTGTCCAAAATCGCCTGCAAAGCCTCACTTGAAGTCAGTTTACGTTTCGCCATATTCACAGCTGTTACATGCGAATCACGTCACATGACCGGCCAAAACAACCACAGACTTGTCGAAATACAACGTAGTAATAATACCCACGCCAAACCGTCAGTTATACTACTTGCCAGGCATTCATATAACCACAGGCAAATGTGCCGGATAATTCCGGCAGTATGGCGTTAGCATTAAAACAGCGGTGCCGGATATATCCGGCAGAGAGCGGTGAAGGGGTTAATAATTTGGTTTGTGCTGAACTTGGCACAACAAGCGTGGGTCATGAGCGTGAAGAGGAGGGAACTTAGAACACACCCCTGTGGAGAACCTGTGCTCAAGGAGATGGTATCTGATTTATTCTTTCCTACCCATACGTACTGTGGCCTATCCATTAGAAAGTCCAATATCCAGTTTTGCAGAGGTATGCCCAGTCCCAATGGGCCCAGTCTGCTGATCAAATTCTGAGGGATGATGGTATTAAAAGCCGAACTAAAATCAACAAACAGCATGCGGACCATAGCGTCTCTATTCTCCAGATGTTCCAATGAAAAATGGGGTGCAATAGATATGGCATCCTCTGTGGCACGGTTGGAGCGGTAGGCGAATTGGAGTGGGTCAAAAGAGGAGGGTAGGACAGAAGTAATGTGGTCCTTGACCAGCCTCTCGAAACATTTCATCACTATTGATGTTAAGGCTACAGGGCGATAGTCATTCATGGTTGTGACTATGGGTTTTTTCGGAACTGGGATGATTTCTGAGGTTTTAAAGCAAGATGGCACAACAGCTTGACACAGAGAGATGTTAAATATATCCGTAAGGACATGTGTCGGCTGACACGATTGCTGCTGAAACGTATGTGAATGAAACGTTCAAGAAGATTACCTCCGAAGGTGGATATCGGCCCGAACAAGTTTTTAATATGGATTAGACGGGCTTGTTTTGGAAAAGAATGCCATCGCGAACTTTCCTGTTCAAAGAGGAAGCAAAAGCCTCTGGCTTTAAAGCATACAAGGATCGTGTGACCCTCGTGATGTGTGGCAATGCTGCTGGATTTTTGTTAAAGCCAGGGTTTATTTACAAGTCGAAAAACCCAAGGATTTTAAAAAACAAAAACAAGAATCTGCTTTCCGTACATTGGATGCACAATGCAAAAGCCTGGATGACGAAGATGCTGACCTCCGACTGGTTCCACCAGTGTTTTATCCCGCAAGTGAAGGCGTATCTAGCAGAGAAGGGCATGCCATTCAAAGTCCTTCTCATTATGGATAACGCTGGTGGTCACGCTACTGATCTGTCGTATTCGGGGGTACAGATTGAGTTCCTGCCGCCCAATACGACGTCACTAATTCAGCCTATGGATCAGGGGGTTATCGGGGCATTCAAGACCCTATACACGAGGAATGCCTTAGCGAACCTGGTTTCTTCCGTGGATGGCGCCCAAGATGATGACGATTTCAACTTGAAGGCATACTGGCGGCAGTACACAATTGCTACGTGCCTCCAAAATATCCAGAAGGCATTACAAGAGATGAAGCCTGCCACCGTTAGTGCCAGCTGGAAGAAGTTGTGGCCCGAGGTTGTTTACGAAGACAAAGGATTTACACTTGCCGAAATCCAACACTCGGCAGTACAGAAAGCTGTGCAGTTGGCTGCGATCATTGGAGGTGAGGGCTTTGCAGACATGACTGCGGATGATGTCAATGAGCTACTAGACTGCCACTCCCAGCCGCTAACCGAAGAAGACCTCGAAGAGTTGATAAAGTCGGCGAGTGAAGAAGAAGAAGAGCAGCAAGAAACAGAAGAAGTTGTCTCCCCAACTGGCTTGACTTTGGAACGGCTCGCCGAGATCTGCAGACTGGCTAAGGATCTGCAAGAGCGGTCACAGGAATGGGACGACGATATGGTTCGATCGGTCTAATTTTGCAACAAGATCGACGACGTCATGACCGGCTACAAGCTGCTCTTCAACCAGAAAAAGAAGCAGTGGCAGCAACTGCCGATCACAATGTTTTTTCAGCCTCGCAAAAAAGAGCAGCCAGTTCCTACAACTACGGATACACCTTCGGAAACCATGGAGGGGGTGCCCCAGGAAATGGCACCGCCGTCTGAAGAGACGTAAAATACAGTCATCGGCTGCGCAGTAAAAATGATGACGATGAAGGATGATGACGACTTTTACTGCGCAGCATATTCATCACCATCATCACGCGGTAAGTGTAAACTTATCTACCGATTTCATATTGCTATTATATTACAGTAATCCCTCCTCCATCGCGGGGGTTGCGTTCCAGAGCCACCCGCGAAATAAGAAAATCCGCGAAGTAGAAACCATATGTTTATATGGTTATTTTTATATTGTCATGCTTGGGTCACAGATATGCGCAGAAACACAGGAGGTTGTAGAGAGACAGGAACGTTATTCAAACACTGCGAACAAACATTTGTCTCTTTTTCAAAAGTTTAAACTGTGCTCCATGACAAGACAGAGATGACAGTTCTGTCTCACAATTAAAAGAATGCAAACATATCTTCCTCTTCAAAGGAAACAGAGAGGAAAGCAAACAAATCAATAGGGCTGTTTGTTTTTAAGTATGCGAAGCACCGCCGGTACAAAGCTGTTGAAGGCGGCAGCTCACACCCCCTCCATCAGGAAGAGAGAGAGAGACAAAGTCAAAAATCAATATGTGCCCTTTGAGCTTTTAAGTATGCGAAGCACCGTGCAGCATACTTAAAAGCTGCACACAGAAGGTAGCAACGTGAAGATAATCTTTCAGCATTTTTAGACTAGCGTCCGTATCGTCTAGGTGTGCGAACAGCCCCCCTGCTCACACCCCCCTCCGTCAGGAAGAGAGAGAGAGAGAGAGAGAGAGAGAGAGAGAGAGAGAGAGAGAGAGAGAGAGAGAGAGAGAGAGACAAAGTCAAAAATCAATATGTGCCCTTTGAGCTTTTAAGTATGCGAAGCACCGTGCAGCATACTTAAAAGCTGCACACAGAAGGTAGCAACGTGAAGATAATCTTTCAGCATTTTTAGACGAGCATCCGTATCGTCTAGGTGTGCGAACAGCCCCCCTGCTCACACCCCCTACGTCAGGATCACAGATAGTCAGCGCAAGAGAGAGAGAAAGAACAGTAAGTTGGGTAGCTTCTCAGCCATCTGCCAATAGCGTCCCTTGTATGAAATCAACTGGGCAAACCAACTGAGGAAGCATGTACCAGAAATTAAAAGACCCATTGTCCTCAGAAATCCGCGAACCAGCAAAAAATCCGCGATATATATTTAAATATGCTTACATATAAAATCCGCGACAGAGTGAAGCCGCGAAAGGCGAAGTGCGATATAGCGAGGGATCACTGTATTGCTATTGCTATCATATTATCTACTGATTTCATATTGCTATTATATTATATTATTGCTATTGCTATCATATTATCTACCGATTTCATATTGCTATTATATTATTGCTATTGGTATCATATTATCTACCGATTTCATATTGCTATTATATTATTGGTATTGCTATCATATTATCTACCAATTTCATATTGCTTAGCAGTTGTCCCTGTTATTAATAGGAGTAAAGGGTGGGTTGTAAACAATACAGGGAGGGTTTAAAAACGTCTAAATACACGTTAAATAATTAAATAAATATGGTGTCCCTACTTCGCGGAAATTAAGTTATCGCGGTCGGACTTGGAACCTATCTCCCGCGATAAGTGAGGGATTACTGTACAATCAATTAGCATTTACAATGACTAAAAGCATTAGATAATGGAGTAGACCATTAAGACAATGAAAGAAGAGCTGCTGAAAATGGGCTTTTGCAGTCAAATAATAAATTAAATATCACTCATCTGAAGCAGTAATAGCCATTATCAACATTAACATTTTTAAATCATTTTAATTGCAACTTGCTCAAAACGTCAATTTCTATCAAAAATATGAGAATTTCTGTGTCAAAACTTTTGAATGGTACATTATATATTAACTGCATGGGGAGACCCAGAAGTCTACTTGTAAATTCTTGGTATTAATGGAAAGCTTATGGCCTGACATTTTAGGTGGCATCCACCTGGTGGCCATAAAGGATGGCAATCACCTGTGGTCATGTGTTAAGTACAAAGTGAAAAAACTAAGAAAGCAGTAACTTCTGTTGAGTTTCAAGCAAATCACAAAAGGCAATTAAATGACAAACTAGGACAAAGAATAAGACAAGATGCTGAAGCACACAAACAAGCAAGAAGTCAGCCTGAATATAATGACTAACTTCTGAGTTTTTGGGCACTCTCACTGTATCCTTCCACCATCACCTCCCGTCCCTCTCTCCCACTAGTTTCTATTCCCTAGACTCCTCTGCTCTCCCTCCACCTGACCACTTCAGCAATTTACCTCTATAGACATGAATGCTGCCACAGACATCCAATGCTCAACTGTTCCCCTGTCTTGACAATATCTGTCCTCTTTCTTCCAAGCACACAAGCAAAAGGCCCTCCTTCCCCTGGCTTTCTGGAGCACTTTGTAGTCTACAGACTGAGCTCAGCACAGCAGAAAGGAAACTGAGGAAAGTGAAATCGCAGGTAGACATGAATTAGTATCCATACCTTTCATCATCCCTTCTGCAAATGCCAGTTCTTCAAGCCAACTTTAAATGCTGGTAACATACGTAATTTGCATTCTTTTTAAATCATACTGGCTAACTAATTACCTCTTGGACCAGTGGCAGCACAGCTGCTATAGGCAATCGGGAAACTGTCTTTTTCATTACGGCTTCCTTCTTGGTTTGTAGCACTTTCTGGAAAATAAAAACAAACACAAAACACTTTAAGTCTATAAATATCCTCAATTTTGTGATCATTTTGTTTGGATTGGTTGTATAGCTTTCCCCACACACAAGTGGAAACTTTGTGTCTGCGGTTGACCTTCTCAATCCAATTGTGAACACTAGGACATGGTAAAACATTTTCACCATATTGGGCAGAAAGCTTTCTATGGATTTTGACCCCGGTACAACTTAAATGGAATTCCTATATTTCTCAGTTAAAAGAAAGATATACAAGGTCAGTGGCAAAGTGCAATCTTTAAATAATCGGGTCCTGGAGGGCACAAGCTCCTAATGGGTGCAGGTGTGTGTGTGCCAGTACCACTCCAGGATTGATTGGGGTGCTTGGTTGATTGCACATATCATTCAAATGCAAGCGGGTCAATCAGGGCCTCATTCACACCACTGAGTTGGTGGAGGACAACACTTGCACACAATCAGACAGCAATAATATTTTATTTATATTATATATATATATATATATATATATATGTATATGGTTGAAATAGTTTTACTGTCAAATAATTCAAAGAGTACGCGACACGTGTTTCTCCCTAATTCTGGGCTCATCAGGCGTACACACTCACTGCATCCCCTCTCGGGAATCGAACCTCAAACGTCAGCGCCAGAGGCGAAGATCTAACGCTGCACTACGGCGTGTGGTTCGTTCATTTGACAGCATGTAGATCGGGGTAATTACATTCATGGCATTCGTAGTCCGAAACACGTGTCGCGTACTCTTTGCATTATTTGACAGTAAAACTATTTCAACCATTCTATGATCTGCTTCTCGCAACTGAAAGAGGGCACCGTGGCGGATGTTAGCCGACTTGCTGACCAACCACAAGCGTTACCTGGTAGGTAACCACCCATACAATCAGATTGTGATTCAGACTATGAATGCCATGAATATATATACATATACATACACATACACACACACACACACACACACACACAGTGCATCCGGAAAGTATTCACAGTGCATCACTTTTTCCACATTTTGTTATGTTACAGCCTTATTCCAAAATGGATTAAATTCATTTTTTTCCTCAGAATTCTACACACAACACCCCATAATGACAACGTGAAAAAAGTTTACTTGAGGTTTTTGCAAATTTATTAAAAATAAAAAAATTGAGAAAGCACATGTACATAAATATTCACAGCCTTTGCCATGAAGCTCAAAATTGAGCTCAGGTGCATCCTGCTTCCCCTGATCATCCTTGAGATGTTTCTGCAGCTTAATTGGAGTCCAACTGTGGTAAATTCAGTTGATTGGACATGATTTGGAAAGGCACACACCTGTCTATATAAAGGTCCCACAGTTGACAGTTCATGTCAGAGCACAAACCAAGCATGAAGTCAAAGGAATTGTCTGTAGACGTCCGAGACAGGATTGTCTCGAGGCACAAATCTGGGAAAGGTTACAGAAAAATTTCTGCTGCTTTGAAGGTCCCAATGAGCACAGTGGCCTCCATCATCTGTAAGTGGACAAAGTTCGAAACCACCAGGACTCTTCCTAGAGCTGGCCGGCCATCTACACTGAGCGATCAGGGGAGAAGGGCCTTAGTCAGGGAGGTGACCAAGAACCAGATGGTCACTCTGTCAGAGCTCCAGAGGTCCTCTGTGGAGAGAGGAGAACCTTCCAGAAGGACAACCATCTCTGCAGCAATCCACCAATCTGGCCTGTATGATACAGTGGCCAGACGGACGCCACTCCTTAGTAAAAGGCACATGGCAGCCCGCCTGGAGGGTTCTATTCAATAAGGGAGCGCACAAAAAGACGACCTTCAAAAGGGCGACCTCAATTGGGCGTGGAGAATAAAAGCGCACATGAATAAAAGCGATCTTCAAAAGGGCGACCTTAATTGAGCGCCGAATAAAGGCGCGCGTAAATAAAGGCGAGCTTCAAAAGGACGACCTCAATCGAGCGCCGAATAAATGCGCATGCAAATAAAGGAGCGCTTCAAAAGGATGACCTTCGGAGCGAATTAAATTAATTGTCCTTGATTATGCTAATAGACCGCATCTCGAATATCTACGTGGCATTGCACATAATCTACAGCTTCAAGTGCAACTTGCTTTCACCTTTTTATACATTCAGTCATTGCCTTAATCTAATTTTCTGTAATTTTGAAAACAATGAAATATAGAGAGCTTTAGAAATAGTTCGTTAGAAGTAGTTCGTTAGAAGTTCATGCATTAATTAATTGGATGTTTTAATATTCTTGCTTTCACCGTTTTATACGTTCAATCATTGCCTTTATCTAATAAATTTTCTGTAATAATTTTGTTGCACCCAATTGACGTCACCCTTTTGAAGCACTACTTTATTTATGCGTGCAGTTATTCGGCACTCAATTGAGGTCATCCTTTTGAAGCGCTCCTTTATTTGCGCGCACATTTATTCGGCGCTCAATTGAGGTCGTCCTTTTAAAGCTTGCCTTTATTCGCCGCGCCCAATTGAGGTCGCCCTTTTGAAGGTCGCCTTTATGTGCGCGCCCTTATTGACGGATACTCGCCTGAAGTTTGCCAAAAAGTACCTGAAGGACTCTCAGACCATAAGAAAAAAAATTTTCTGGTCTGATGAGACAAAGATTGAACTCTTTGGTGTGAATGCCAGGTGTCACGTTTGGAACAAACCAGGCACCATTCATCACCAGGCCAGTACCATCCCTACAGTGAAGCATGGTGGTGGCAGCATCAT